>NC_090181.1:17733552-17786052 GCF_024679245.1 Pseudorasbora parva
GGAGGTCATTGGAGCGAGCTCAGTACACACGATGAATGTATGTATGACCTTAGTGACAGGTGCTGGGGGTGAGAAAAAGAGAGGGAGAAACAATGAGAGAGAGAAGAGAGAGAGAGGAGAGAGAGAGAGAGAGGAGAAGAGAGAGAGAAGAGAGAGAGAGAGAGGAGAGAGAGAGAGAAGAGAGAGAGAGAGAGAGAGAGAGAGAGAGAGAAAAGAAGAGAGATGAAACACTACATCTATAAAGAAATATCATCTCTGGAATACATTCAGCGTGGCAGGAGATTCTCTGAGTATGAAACAATGAGCTCATCAAGCGCAACAGACTCATACTGACCGTTTCTGTAACAGCTCACTCAGGATTATGACTTAATCAGAGCAGCTTATAGTGCTTAGGTAATTATTTAATCAAAGCTGGACATGCCAATACAGCAGTACGGCAGATTAATTAGGTATAGAGGTGACTTCACGTCTCTCTCTCCTTGCTCTCTCACTCACTCTCTCAAGCGACTGGATGTGATTGCATCAGAGATGTGCAATACTTCAACTTCAGCAGGGAGCAAAATCAACACAGCGACAAAATCTGTCATGTGGAGAAAAAACCCCAAACAATATTAGACATTGCTTAATTATAATTAGTCATCCGCCCACTGACAGTAACAGAATGGATTTTTTAATTATTTGATGTAATTTTAATTAATTATTTTATCAATATAGTCTGTGACCACAAAACTAGTCATAAGTCGCACGGGTATATGTGTGGCAATAGCCAACAATACGTTGTATAGGTCAAAATTATAAATTTTTCTTTTATGCCAAAAATCATTAGGATATTAAGTAAAGATCATGTTCCTTGAAAATATATTGGAAATGTCCTACCGTAAATATATCAAAAATGTATTAGTAGTAGTAATATGCATTGCTAAGGACTTCATTTGGACAAATTTAAAGGTGATTTTCTCAATATTTAGATTTTTTTTTTTTTTTTTTTTAACCCTCAAATTTCTGATTTTCAAATAGTTGTATATAGTTGTTCTATCCTAGCAAATCATACATCAATGGAAAGCTTATTTATTCAGCTTTATGATGTATGAATCTCAATTCATGTTAATAAATATTGATTGTTTTGTGGTCCAGGATCACATATTTGTAATTTTAAATATATACACTAATTTTCAAAAGTTTAAGCCAGTAAGATTTTTTTAAAAAGCAATGAATAGTTTAATTTAGCAAGAATGCATTAAATGGGTCAAATTGATCCGTGTCAATAATTGATCCCTTAAAACTGATCTTTGATTACATAATCAAATTTCATATTGAAATGCTTTTACCCTGAGGAAAACAAAAACCTCAGCCACTGTGTCTCAGCGGATTTAAGAACATTAAAAAAATGACTGCTGTGTTCATTTATTAAACCAAGAACAGAACACCACAATCGCTTAGACGCCATTCTGCTCCAGCGTATCAACAATGGCGGACTATGACGACGATAGCTTGAGCACGCTCAGGCGGGTCTGAGTTGAAACGCTGCTGTCAATCAACAATCGTGGGAGGGGAGTCCGACCGTGTGACGTCACATGGTCGAACAGCTCGATTTGAGAAAGGAGAAAACATATAAGCTATTAAAAAAAAAAAAAAAAAAAAAAAAAAAAAAAAAACACTTGATGGATTTTTATCATTAATAGGATAGTTGTGTAGAGGCACTGTCAACACACATTTCCATAAAATCAGCTTGTAAAAAGTGCATGTACCATTATATGACCCCGTTAAAAATAGCTTGAATGTAACTACACCCTTGCTTCATTTCATATATCATACCCATGAATATGCCAAATTAGCTTGCCTTCACTCAGCAAATCAGTTCCTCAACACAGATCCACTTGACCTGGTCAACTTCAATGTAGTAAAACGCTGCACAACGGTATCGCTCTTTACAACATCAGACACATATCAGTAATTAATTTGAATAGCCTTTTGCTTTACTATGTTATCAAACAGCTAATAATGTGTTGCTAATGTTACACAAATCATGTTCCAGTTCGCCACCTCAGAGTCACACAGCTGCTTTCTAAAAATCAGCATCCAGAAACCGCTTTGAACACCTTAGAACATCAAACGGAATATAGTTTGTCATAACGTCGTGATATACATCTTATAGCCTACATAATTCACCTGCTATATTGATAAAAAGTACCTAATTTTTCATTTCAAGAGAAAACCATACCAGGATAACGTCTTCTCTTGAGACTCCTCTGCTTCAAAGAGGTTATAGGTAATGATATGCTAAAGCCCGCACACACATTGGCGTGATTGGTTACAAAGTATTTTGTGACAGGAGCACCAGCGATTTCAAAACTTTTTTTGAGACTGTTTTTGATTCACATCCATTTTAAAGGAGAAATACTCAGCAATGGTGATGGCCTTTGAATTTGTAGATCATTTGTCTTAGCATAAAAACATAAACATACACTCATACACATTTTTCACGGCAGGGGGTCTTTAAAAGACATTTATAATGTTACTAAAATATTTCTATTTCATATAAATGCTGTTCTTTGGAACTTTATGTTCATCAAAGATTTACACACAAAAAAAAGAAAAAAAAAGAAAAACAAGACAAAAAGAATGCATCATGCTTTCACAAAAATATTAAGGAAGCACAAAAATAAAAAATGCTAAATGCTTCTTGAACACATAAATTAACAGTTTAAAAGGACTTCTCAGCTTCTTAAATTACATGTTGAAATATATTGAGGTAGAAATTAGTTTATTTAAAATCATAATAATATTTAACAATATTACTGTATACCATAATACAGTGAATACAGAGAATTCAATACAGTCACAGAATTCACTGTATATTACCGTACACATTGTGTGGTGGTTCATGTTCCCAACCTCTGGTCCTCAAGCTGTGCATTTTTTCATCCTATTTCCCTTTGATTTCCTTTTTTTTTTTTTTTTTTTTTTTTTTTTTTGTGGCAAAAGCCCCAAAAGAAACAGTGAAACAATTTCGCCTGAAAAACTTCCTCTCCTCTGAGGTTTGACAGCTACAGTTGTGTCGTGATTTATAGTTACTGTGCATGTCATTGTGTTGAGTGGGGTTAGGCCAGTCGCAGCTTGGCAAACGCATATGACTCAGTTGGCTCATCCTGACTAACCTGCTATTAAGTCACATGCAGCCTGTCTGGCAGATGAAAGCTGGGGAAAGACTCAGTCTGGCTGATCCTTATCTAGCTGATTAGGGATTCCTGACAGCTTTGACACTGAAAACTCGGCGCAAAACCGTGATTCAGATAAAAGAATGATGAATGTGGCTGCTGTATCTCAGCGTTGGTTCCGTTGGAGACAGCCTTCTAAATTTCCAAGATTAATGCCAAGCCACATGATGGGGACAATGAGAACAATGAGATCAAAACACTTTGGGATACAAAATATTATATATAAAAGTGACATGAAGGAATCATTTTCTGTTTAAAGATAGACTTGTGACCTTCATGGTTCACCACCCAAACAGACACAGAGAAACTTCAAATGTCTTTACCTTATGCAGTAAAAGCACACAATCAGTCATTACAGTGACATCCCAGAATGCACCAGCACATGGCTGGGCGGTATGAGTAAACTATACATTAGTAGAGATGATGCCATAGCATTTATTACTATGGTACTACTTTACATTATTTTATTGTGAGTAGAACAGCATCATTTCCACCATCTCAAATGATATATTGATGGAAATAATATCCAAAAATGTTTTGGAGTAAACAAATTTATACAAATTTAAACATAATATAACTAATTATAAAAAAAACAGATCTTTAAAAATATGCTGTTTACAAGAGATATTTATCAAATTTTTGGACATCACAACATAAAAATTGAAGAAGCATAATATCAAATTAGTCATAATGTGATATATTATGGTTAATGGAACCCATAACCTTGCTGTTGCTAGTGCCATGCTCTACTTTTCAAGCTACAGTAAGTTTAATGACACTCTGTGATGAAATTTTATTAAAATGACAAAATAATTTGTTTTGTTCCAACATATTAACAATCAAATAATATTTTGCACTTTTAAATTAGAAAAAAAATAAACAGAATTTGACTAATTAGCAATACAACATAAATGACACCACAGCATAAACTAGTAATGGAGTCAACAACACCTAATCCGAGACCAAGTCGAGACTAAGACCAATGTCTGTTGAGACCAAGACAGGACCAAGACTTTGAGTGGTTGAGACCAAGACAGGACCAAGACTTTGAGTGGTTGAGACCAAGACAAAACCAAAACCAAGGAAGGGTGAGACAGAGTCAAGACCAAGACCAGACCAGCACTCCTTAAATTCATAAAGATCTACATTACAGTCTGAGAAATGGCTTATATTTAATCAAAAAATAATACACTATAGAGCTGGTACCAATCAAATTAAATCAATAACAAAAAACAAAAACAACAACAAAAAAAAAAGATATCAAAGATTTTAATATCTTGATATTTGTGAACATTTGTATTAATTTTGGGGACATTTTTGACACAGTCCCTCATTAAACTCTGATTAATTCTCATTAAGTTATTGAAATGTTTACATCCAATCACATCAATGATGTTAATAAATAAATCAGACAATGCACCGGCAATTTAATAATAGCCCAGTAATTGTGGATTTCACCAGTCTTGAGAAAAAAATCCAGAGTCAAAAATGATCTTAAGGCTGGTCTAGAGTACTACAACACTGGCATAAACACAACATAAAGTTATAGAAACATACATGTATACAATGATATGAAATTAATTATACCTAGCATTTGTATCCTAAATACACACAGCTAAGTAATAACTTTTAATTTCAACAAATTTGTGTTTAAACATAATTTGACTGGACATCTAGCCTGGATGCCAGCCGAACTTAGCCCTGCCCACAATTTTTTTTAGGTCGGGCAGTTCGGTCTGGACTCGATCCATAGAGGAGTAATTATCTCCGAACAGAAACTATCCGGACCAATGAAATCATCCGCGCGGGCTTTAGACGATGACGGACAGATGATAAACAGTAACGTAATCATGCACGTCATCAAAATATGCATTCACCTTCACAATTTCTCTCAAAAAATGATGATCATGTTGGGTAAGTACTCTGTGTATCATTAAAATCTTTTATTTTTTTACAACACCGGCAAAGATTGTGTAATCCAGCGCGCATGTAGACAAGGTTGCCAAGTTTTTACAACAAAACCCGCCAACTACTAGCGCTGAACAATAGCTTGCCGGGGGGTTCTCAGGGAAAAAATTGTATATGGGGGGTAAAATCTGTGTTATTTTAGCAAGGTTGCCTGCTAAAATTTGCACTCATGGGTCTATATATCACATTAATAGTCGCTTCAACCCGCGGACATGGAAAACAACCCACGGAAAAAACCGCGGACTTGGCTACACAGTGCAGTTGAGCTCTGTTGACATTTTACAATGCATCGCTTCGTTGCTCTGATTGGTTGTAGTTCTATCCAATTGATGTCTTTCCTGGTTGGGTTGAAACACGCCCCATAATCACAGCCCAATAGAGCAGTATCAGACTCATATTCTGACTAGAATTGAGTATGACCACGTCAGGCTACTGGACATCATTTTTGATGCCGAAACTAAAAAGTTGAAGAAATATACTGTTACTGTGACACAAAATTACTCATAACATGATATATTGAGGTTATTCCTCCCACCTCTACTTAAACATGTTAAGCTTTAGCTCACATGGCGATCAGGCCCTCAAGAGTGGAGGTTAACAGTGGTGGTGTCTGTAGGGAGGGTTAAAGGAACGGGAGCCCTGTGGCAGATGGTGACGCTGGGGGACAAAGCCTCCCCGCCTTCAGCTGGATCTGGACGATAAGGGGCATGGATGAAATATGCTGGCAAGAATCCACGTCCTTCAGCTTACACACATACACACTCTGACACCAACACACCGCGGTGAGCTCTCAGCATGGGGGGTCTGCCAGACAGGGATCAAAACAACAGTCAAGACAGAGGCACAGAATGACACAGGAGGTGAGGGGTCTGAGGGAACATGGCAACTGTTGATTTCAAACGCCTGGTTTTTAACATGTCATTCATGCTGCATTATGATTAGAACAGACTCAGAGCCTCTTTATTGGAATGAGCTCAAAAATAAACCATGACATATTGTTCAGCAAGATTTGAACAACCTCCCTTTAACTTCTACCACTCTTATAAACTGTTCTATAATTCACAAGATTTATTATACAAATACAAATTCTGTAATCATTTATTCGCCCCAGTATTATTTGAGTATAAATGATATGATATTATAGTTTTTGTTAATATTTTGGAATATATTTTATTTTTCTATTTTCACTTAAATTTATTTAAAGTTTTAGTAATTTTGTTGTGTTTATGTCCCAATGTAAACCCTAACGCTCAAAAGAATTAATTGGTTTGAGTAGGGCCAACACAAATTAAACAAATTAGTATTTAATTTAGTAATTTGTCATTAGTAATTTAGCATTTAGAGTATTTAGAACTTTCTATTTCTTTTGAGTTATCAAAACTAACACATTTTAAGAAATCATAATAATTTTATTGTTTTGAGTTTTATGGAATTGTTTCTTTTAATTTAGACAAACTTAAATTTAACTGAAGATGGGCTGGGAATTCTATTTTCCAGCATGCTTTGCCATGACACTCAAAAGGAACAGTGAATTCCAAAATTAAGTTACATTGCTACCATCTTGATGACGAGTGGAGCATAAGCTCAGTTTGAGAACAGATATATGTTGAATGTATTATCCACAACTTTCCCGAACTCTGACCTTTTCCATGATCGCTATGGCAACGTAGAACACGCCGGTAACGAACTTCCGGTTTACGTTAGTCTGTACTATTATCAGCAAAACGCTTGGTTGTATTATGAGGATTCAGGAGTAGACTTTTACAACACCGCTTCAGGCAAAATGATCACATGTCCCAGATGGTCGCATGGATCTGACTATCTTACAAGAACTTACTAATATCTGTAGCACTAAGCGATTCACCCGAGTTATGCGGCGCAGACATTTTGCCACTGTGTGGTTGGCTTGGCTGTTCCTATGAACCACGCGAGAGTTACCTTCTGTCCATGCGCCTGTAAATCGATTTTATTTAATTATAAATAAAGGTTTATTTGTTTCTAGTTATTTATTTTGTTAGATATTTCCACTTTGCGGGGGTCCCGCAAAATAATTTTATTTTCCCGCGACACGCACACAATAATATCTTGCCGCCCGCATCCGAATTCACCATCAAATATGATCCCACGCCACACTCAGTTGTGCTGGGTCCCGCGGGAGTGCATGTCTATTTAACGTTAGGCTGTTAGAGTGGTCTTGTTACACAATAAATCTGTAAATTATTGAAAACAACAAACATACCCCTTGCAAAAAATTATACAGTTGTACTGCAGTATTTTAAATAGGTTAAACTAATATATTATATAAACTCAATAATTAAATTTACAGCAATTAAATGTTAATTTTTATTACAATGCACTTAAATTAATTGAAGTTCATGCATCTATTTTCATGTTGATTAAAAAAAGTTTATTTGAAGCTCGTTGGGCATCGAATGGAGTGCGTATGGTGCAAGGCAACATGTCAAACGGGTCCGTTTATGTTGCATGGTTTATGGAAGCAAGTAGGTTTCTGAGGTGAGAGACCCAGGCGCTCAGCGCTCATTAACCCCGGCGAGAGCAGCCTTAACTCGGCTCATCCTTCTGACGACTGCCGCTGCCTGGCAGAAGCCCCTCCCATGACGCAAATTTGCGGCTGTTGTGTAGTGAATGAAGCGAATGGAGTCAAAATGTTCACGCGTCCATGTCCGCGCGAATAGCGCTATTTATTCGTGTCACTCGCGTCTGGTGTGAACGCAGCATAACTGTAATGTGTGCTAAACCGGAACTGAGATACCGTCAACCGGAAGTATCGAGTGTCATGGCGACGCCCACTAAGACTCGCAGGAAAGTTATGGATATGTCTGTCCTCATACAGCAAGTGCTATGTTATGCTAATGCATTACCAAACCATTGTGTAACCAATTAGGTGGCATTTATTGAATTAGCTATAGCTAAGCTAGTCAGGATTCCACTACTAAAAAATTGGATATAATGCTATTTTTAAATTAAATTTATGGATTAGTTTACTTAAATATATCAAGTTCAGAGCAATTAAAATGTATAGGGAGGGGGGCAAAACTAAACTTATATATATGGCAAAACTAAACATATATAAATAACTTATGCCAACTTATTGGGGTTTACAGTGCTCTTGCATTCCATGGAAGAAAGAAAGTCATATGGGTTTGGAACAACATGTGGGTTTGTAGATAATGGCAGACCTTTTCATTTTGGGTGAGCTAGTCCTTTACGTTTCAAATAGTCCCTTGCCTTTCACCTATTTTAAAAGGAAAATAATATCCTTGCAATCTGAATCTACTGCTGAGATGTTCAATGCTAAACCTTTCACTCAAATATGAAGCTAATAAAAAATGCTTGTTTTAACTTTTCAAACAGGTGTTCACAGCAAAACTATCCACAGAGGAGAGATATTCAAAGAGAAAGGGGATGTGTGAGGCTTTGAAAAACCACAGAGTGGAAAAGATGGGTAAAACATCAAAGCTCGGACAGGATGAATCAGAATCCGCTTCAGAACACCTCTCTGCTGGTAATAATTCAGGATTTAAAATATCAACAAAACAGAAACATGTAGTACCAGTGTAACATTTGTGCTGCAAGGGATTTATACACCTTTCTGCTGTTCTCACCGAACTGGATAATGGCAAGATTCAATGCAGATCGGATATTGGCATCAGCCTCAAAGGGGATATCATGTCTCAACTTATCCCTCACTTGTTTTTTACAGAACATGTAAAGCCATATGGATTATGACAACTTAAAATCTGTCAGTTACATGCTTTTTTCAAAATATTTGTATGTATGCATGTGTGTGATGGTAGGATCAATTTCTGCAATCTGGTTTGCAGCTCAGTTTAGCTCAATTCCTGCAGCTCAACTGGTTGAACATAGTGAAAGCAAGCCAAGGTCACAGGATTCCCAGGGAATACACACACTGGCAAGATGTATGCATTAAAAATACATTGTAAGCTGCTTTGGATGTAAGAGTCTTTCTACAACTATGGCTCTTCCTTCCTTTAGTAAAAAAAACAACAAAAGAAAAGTTATATCATTCCTTCTCAAAATATGTATTTAGTTCAATTGCATTATTTGGAGGAAATGCCATTTTAAAAATGTTGTGCTAATTTCACATAAACTATTTTTCCACCCCATATTATACATGATATGAGAAATTTCACGCAAGTTACGCACACACACACACACACTAGGACGCACGCAGAAGCACGCACGCACACACACACACACACACACACACACACACACACACACACACACACACACACACACACACACACACAAGAGCAGCTGTTTAAAGAAAATATGTAAATAATTTTCCCTCAGCATTATTTGAAGTAAGTAATATTTATTTGACATGATGTGAAGTGACATGTCGTGAAGGCTAAGTACAGTAACGCATACTCGGAATTGATCCTCTGCAATTACCTCATCCAAGTCAGCACACACACATTCTGTAAATGGATATAAATGATGTTTCAACTCTAAGTGTTTTATTTGAGTATAAGTAGGCTGTTTGCTTAATATTTGCTAATACTTTATTTTAATGGTCCCCCAGAAGATATTTTACTGAATAAGTATAACTTTGCAAGTGCATTAACTTATTCTATCTAACCTGAACCCTAACACCATCTACAAATACTGAATCAATACTCTGAGAGTAAAATTAAATAAAATTAAGAAGCGTTTTGCAGGTTCTTTGGATAAAGGTTCTCCATAGAACCATACACCCTGCCAAATAACCATTTAAGAACCTTTTTTTAAGAGTATAGATGAATCATTTTTAGTTCCCCAAATAACATTTCAGATAACAGTTCTTAAAATAACTTTTTTTTTTTTTTTTTCTTAGTGTGAAGAGCATTCTAATAATGTAAAGATCTCTTTTCTACTACAAAGAGCCTTTTGTCTAATGGAAAGGTTCCATGAATGTTAAAGGTTCTTGGTTATGATGCTAATAAAGACCCTTTATTTTTAAGAGTGCAAGTTGATAAGTTTTCATCTTTAAACCAAACTTGAGTCTTCAGCTGACAAAGTTTAAATCCCGTCTGGCTAGCATGCTTCCCATTATGTTTACACATTCGTTTTTTTTTTTTGGCTATTCGACATTCGACCACATGAGTGTCTACACTACGAAAGCAATCCGGTTGAATGCGTTTTTGACTACCTCTGGTAATGGTCAAAAGCAGGGCCGTAACCACCATAGACATTGCAACACGATCTCATGGTCATGCATATAAATAGTACGAGTTTGCAATCTCGTGGAATGTATACGCCAAAATGAGTTTTGGCGTGCTTATGGTACACGGTTTTTCACGTGCATATGAGACGCACTTTATGGCGTGCATATGACACGCTCTTTGGTAGGTTTAGGGTGGTGGGGTGGGGGGTTCGTATGTATAATACGCCATAAAGTGCGTATCATATGCACGTGAAAAACCGCGTACCATAAGCACGCCAAAACTCATCTTGGCGTATACATTCCACGAGAGTGCAAACTCGTACTATTTATACGCATTTTCGTGAGATCCGTCTGGGGCAATCCCCCCCAATAAATACAAATGACCAAAATGTATTCTCCCCCCTATATATAACTTTATATAACAAAAAATACAAATCTGAGACATGATTGTGGCCAAATTTGAAGAAAAACACGTATAAAGTTTAGCAGAAAAGATGACCAGGGTAACATGACGTAAATAAAGAGGCTAATCTACATCCAAACATGAAGAATTTTAACTGCAGATAGGAAAGCATTCAAAATTGAGTGATGGTCAAGAACACACTTAAAAAAATTGAGACAATGTGACCAGTCCACTGTTTAGGTAAGTACTGTATGGCTCTAAACGACATTCTGATCCTAACAAAATCAGTTTTAATTTGTAGGTGTATTATTTTTACAATGATTTGAACTAATGACAGTAAAGCCACAATTTCAATTACATGTTTGTTTTGGATGCTTCGTTTTTTTCTTTGTGGAGTCCCTCCTATGTCTTTCATGCATGTGTGTTTTTGTTTGCCCTTTGATTTTTATCATTGCGTAGTTTAATGTGATCTGCACAACATATAACCAGAGGTCAGCGAGTATAGGTCTTGTGCCATTTCATTAAGTCTTAAAACAAGCGGGCAGCTGCACTGGGTTCACACATCAAAAGGACAAAAGCCAGAATATACATGTGTGTTTATCTTCATTCTTTACATTGAGAAATCCAGATGTCTGCAGCATGTGGTGCTTTTATTTGCCCATTAACTTGAGACACAATTAGAGCAGAACTGCAGACCAAGGGCTTCCCGACTGCGAACTCGAGTCAAACTGTTTCAACAGGAACAAATGGACCATGAAAAATGTAACCGAGTTTAAGCCTCTGCTGCTCTTGTTTACAGACGTGCAGTATCTCAACACCTAATCCGGCGGTATTGCAATAGGTTGTTTCAAGTGCAAACATGTTTAAGCAGGACATAAGTAAATATAGCTGGTGTCGGTGTGAGGAGACGTCTGGGTCTGCGCCCTGTGAAAGGATACATTGAATGGCCTCCCCACACAGGAATTTCTCTTATGCAACATCTCCAATTATAAGTGTGATTAAATCATTCATAACCCTGGATGCTGTTCCACAGTTCAAAAGGGTTTGAGGCAAAATAATATTTTGCATCAACAAAAACAAACTTTTTTTATAGCAGCTCAGAGCACATTTTTAGCCATTTTGTTATTAAAAGAGTATATAAATACATCTGTATGACACTTGCCATATAAAAAGAACACCATTTTCTTAAAAGGGGGTCAAATATGTGCATTTTTAGCAATTAAACCATTTAGTTGCAAAAAAGAAATTTGGTTACTTTAGGTGTCTGTGTTACAGTGTAATTATGCATTTAAGTACAGAGTAACATTAAGTAACCACATGTACTTACTATAGGGTTACTTTAAGGTGTTGTAATTAAATATTTAAATACTGAATTATATAAATTACCTACATACTATAGAGTTAGGGTAAAGATTAGGGTTTAGTTGAGAGTTAGTTGCATGTAATTATGTATAATTTACAGTTATTACCAGGGCTTGACATTAACACCCGCCAACCCGCCAAATGCGGGTAGATTTCAGCTGTGGCGGGTACGGCAGCCACTCCCACTAGCCACTTTGGCGGGTTAAATATAATTTACAGCTAAATGAAATGCCAAGACCGTCGTATCACAAAATTGGCTACCATTCAACTACAATTCTTTATACTTAGTGATGGCGAGATAGGCGGAATCGCGCTGAATGACACACAACAAAAGCGCTCTCTCGCATGCGCGCTCTCTCTCTCTCTCTCGTGCGCTCTCTGTCACACGCGTGATCAGTTCTCCTTGCTCCTGAATAGTCAAATACACGTGTACACTGATGTCAAAATGTCCATCGCATGAACACAGTCGGTTATGGCTTAAGTGTACGTAAACAGGTGGGTATAACTATGTCACAAATATTACATCCAGGCATTCAGCAGCCCAATTAAATACCTGTCTGTCATTAATGTTAATCAAACAACTACAGATGTTAAATAAAATGTATACATATTAAATAAATATGTATTAGTATCTGAATTTTTGTTTTATTTGTTTTTAATTTTATTTTTATTGTTTTTGTAATTTGCTAAGGGTATTTTTTTTAATTATATATATATATATATATATATATATATATATATATATATATATATATATATATATATATATATATATATATATATATATATATATATATATATATATATATATATATATAGGCTAACTAAAATAACTCATAGCCTATCATATTACATTTTTCATATGTATTATTATATTGCCCACCCCTTGCCCACCTGCACATTCCAGCTGATATACAATGTAGTCTTGATTTTGGGGGGTCACTCTGTATTTGAAAGTTTGAAAGGGTTTTAAACCTTCTAAATCAAGTAAAATTACTCAAAATCAAGTAATTTACGCATGCCAAAGTCAACTTTAAACATATACAATGTAATTTCCAAACAGCAAAATTGTGGCCAGTGAAAATGAGTGGCTAGTAACTTTGGAAAACCACTAGCCATGATGGCTGGTGAGTAAAAAAGTTAATGTTAAGTCCTGGTTATTACTATGATAATGTAATTATGTAACAAGGACACTGTAAATAAGTGTTACCGGGTTTGGTTTAGGGTTAGTTGTATGTAATTATGCACGATTTATAGTAATTACTATAGTAGCTGTAACGTGTAACAAGGGAGCTGTAAAATAAAGTGTTACCAAAAATTCTTACAAAAATAATTACACAAAGGGCAACATATAACACAAATTAAAATGCAGATTGTGAAAAGTATATTGCAAAGAAAAATCCTTATTACGTTTTTGTTTTCATACATTTTTTAGCAATCAAATATACATTAAAAGTTGTAAGTTATATATAAAAGTTTTTAATTAAAAACTTTTATTAAAATGACTTAAAGGATGCAATACAGTTCATCAAAGGTGACAGCAAAGACTTTAAAAAATGTTACAAACATTTTCTATTCATCAAATAATCTAGAAAAAAAGTTTCACAGTTACCACAAATGTTAAGCAGTATGTTTTTTTTTTTTTTTACATTGATAATATATATATATATATTTATATATATATATTTATTTATTTTTCACTCACCTGTGATTATTAGGAACGCCATACTAATACTGTGTTTGACTCCCTTTCGCTTTCAGAACTGCCTTAATTCTACGTGGCATTGATTCAGCAAGGTGCTGAAAGCATTCAGGAGATTGTCTTGACTAGGACCACACCCCTAAATTCATTGAAGCAACTGCCATGTGATTGGTTGATTAGATAATTGGGTAACACTTTATTTTAAGGTTCAGTTATTAACTATTAACTAGTTGCTTATTAGCATGCAAATTACTAGTTTATTAGTATTTATAAAGCACATATTAATGTCTTATTCTGCATGACCTTATTCTACATCCCTTAATTCTACCCAATACCTAAACTTAAATGCCACAAAAACTACCTTACTAACTATTAATAAGCAGTACATTAGGAGTTTATTAAGGCAAAAGTAGTAGTTAATAGTGAATATGTGTTCCCCATACTAAAGTGTTACCGATAATTGCATTAATGAGAAATTGAACATGCATTGCTAATAATCATTTAGGTGTGTTTATACTGCTTTTCTATTCAAATAAACACAGCCTCTGTGAGCTGTGAGCATAAGATTTATTTTCCAAAATCATTAAAAAACATCTCAATGACCTCAAACTTTTTTTCACATTTGGTCGTATCTTGAAATATGTAGTTTCATTCAGTGATTGATGTTTTTTGCGCAAACTATTGCGTTAGACATCTGAATACTAACCTCCCAGTTGCAAGAACTCATGTGAGAGAAGACATGTTTCCTTTGAACATGGACAGGACTGAGGCTGAGGCTATATATTTAGCCATCAGAAGCTGCCTCAGAAGAGCCATGACACGACCGGCACCCTTCAACTTTTCATCTGTCTGTTTGATTACTGCTGCACACTGAAATGGTATTAAGATGAAACGTCCAGTAGAAAAAAAGAAACTATTCTTTAAAGATATACTGCACATCATACACCTTTCAAAACCTATCAAGAGAGGTGTGCTGGCAGTGCTTTTACAATGATTGTCGAGCATGTGAGAAGGCCACGCTCTGTGTAAGGTGGTCACTCTGTAAGGTCAGCTAGCCCTTAAGATCAGCACACTTTGAAAGGGTCCGTGCGTGAAGCGGTATGACCAGTACCCTTGGATCTGGAGACAATGCTTCTATGTCAACCTTACTGCCGTTCAGTCTCTTAACAGCTGACATTTTCCTACACTGAATGTGAGCTAGTGTTGGAGTACTCGAGACCGGTCATGGCCTTAAGACCATTAAGGTGTTTCGGTTTCGGTGTTAACCACATTTACTTGGTCTTGTCTCAGTCTCAGACTAAGAGGACTCTGGATTTTGTCAAGAACACAACTGCTGGGATATCACTAAATTGCCGGTGCATTGTCTGATTTATTTATTAACATTGATGTGATTGAATGTAAAAAGTACAGCTTCACATGCAATAAGTAACTTATTTCAAATTTTGAGTACTGGTCTGGTCTTGGTCTTGACTCTGTCTCGTCCTTCCTTGGTTTTGGTTTTGTCTTGGTCTCAACCCTTCAAATCTTGGTCCTGTCTTGGTCTCAACACACATTGGTCTTGGTGTCGACTTGGTCTCGGATGGTCTTGACCACATCCCTAATGTCACGTCACAAATAAATAGAACCCATTATAGTCACTGACACTTTCTATAATATCTTAAGTGGATACAGTATACAGATACGTGTTCAGTATCTGATATACTCCACTTCAGTCTGTCGACAACAGAACATATGGAAGAGTGAAAAAAATGTTTGCTTTGAGGCATCCAGATTAAACAGCTCTTTTGAATTTGAGGGACTTCAGAAGGATCCCAGCGTCGGAAACAAGTAGATGGTTTGTTTTAAGGGCGTCCCAGAACACGTCGGATAGTTATGTTTGTATGGAGCATTTTGTTTCGTGAACCAGGCACGGTGAAATGGAGAGTTTGCATAGAAACTTTCGTTGAAAGATGAAGCACCCAACTATATCTGAAAGCAGTTGTATCACAAAACACAAGTAAATATTGTTTTATAATGATTTGTCTGTAAATTATGGTTTTATATGGATAATGTTTTCAAAACCCTTACTTGCAATAGCAAGTGGCCGTTGATACAGTTTCCTATGCATTGGTGTTAGTCCATCATAACAGTGGCAATGACAAGCATTAAAAATCCCCCATAAAGAGATCTTTCACCCCAAAATTTTGTCATCATTTACTTCCCTTAAAATGTCATTCTTATGTGGAACAAAAAAGAAGATATTTTGAAGAATATGGGTAATAAAATAGTTTATTGGGCCCTATTGACTTCTATAGCATGGGGAAAAATACAATGGAAGTTAATGGAGTCCATCAAACATTTGTTTATTGACATTTTTCAAAATATCTTCTGGTGTGTTCAGTAGAAGAAAAAAAAACCCTACAGGTTTGGAAAAACTTAAGGGGGAGTAAATGATGACAGTATTTAAATGTTTGGGTGAATTACCCCTTTAAACATGAATCATTTCAAACAGTCAGAATAAAGGTTCAAAATATTTTTTTTGTGCAAAAACATCACCATAAGTGAACCAAAGGAACGCATTAAAATAATAATTTAAAAAATCAATGTCACGACCTCTTTAAGAAATGCCCCCTTCGCATTTGAAATTACAAAAAGGATCACGAATCTTGTTAAAAATGACTTCAAAAGACATTTGGATTCCTCATGGTATGATTCCTTTAAAGCAGTATTACTATTTTGAAGCCCTTGAAAAGCTTGACAGACTTCGACGGACAAATCCTCTTCCATCTGGTCTCCAACATTTTTTCAGTTTGATACATATATGTACTCACAAATCCAAATATCTAAACGCTCCAACATGCCCTTGCAGTAACATGAGAGACTTTTTTTCCGCTGAAACACAGATGTAGGGGATGCTCATCACAGGGAGGAAATCACACGCAAATCCACCGCCATAATTGGTTTCAGACATACGAAGACGATAAAGACAGAAGTATGACATAGGGCTCACTTTGTCTCCCTCACTTTATAGGTTTGTCTTCTCCTTGGCCTCAACCCCGAGGCCCTCCATATGTTGAAAGGTTAGAAAATCCACCCAAATGACCTGTTGAAAGCATTGTCTTGATTTACTGACCTGACTCCATTAACAAGCAATTACTTTAATTAAAATATTACAATTTGTATTATTCTTTAAAATCTAAATACAATTTTAAAATGATAAACATATCAATTAAATTTGTATTAAAGGATTAAGTAAACTATAAATTCTATTACTTTTTTTTTTTTTGTGGCGTCCATGATAAAATATTATGTCTAAGTAGTCTAAAAGTCTGCGGGGCAGAAGGAAATGTCTTGAAGTCACAGCAAGGTCAGGTATTCTATAACACTGAGCTTTCTGAAGCACCTGTTCGTTCTTGTCTGTTTGAAACATGGGTTTATAGGAGGAACTATACCACTGCCAAATGTTTGAAACAAAAATGTGAGCCCCGGTAAGTTCCTGTATTTGAGTGCCAAAGGTCACACAAGTATAGATTAAACGTTTTTCTGAAAGTTTGTGGAAAATATCCCGTGTCAAAATGCATGTTTCATCCTCTCACTTTTCTAAATAAATAAATAAAACAATAAACCTGGATCCTCTGAACATTTCAAATACATCTTAGAAGTGATATTTAAATCCCCTTACAGATCAGATTTCTTAAGTAAAACAGACATAAAAGCATGTTGGGTGGAATACTGCATGTCTGAAGCAACACCAGCCCAGGCTGGTTTTATTCTTAGCCAAGGAGCGTGAAGTCAAAACAAGTTAGACTTCCTGCTGGCCTCACTGCTGGTTTACAAGCCAGACCACTGTCAAGAGAAAGCCCCCCCCATCCCCCCCCCCATCCCCCCCATTCCCCCCCCCCCCCCCCCCCCCCTCTCTCTCTCTCTCTAGCTGAAGTTATCTTAAGGACAGCGGAGTCCAGGCCGGTTCTTTTATCACTTTCTGCAGTGACTCAGAATACTTCCAGCTGCCGGTAATGAATAACTTTCACAAACTTTTTCTCTTACTTTATCTTTTTCACACACATTAATATCAACACATGAAAACAAACACAAATAACCCTTTATAAACATCTGAAACAGTGCTCGCAACCCATGATGCTTCTTACATTATGTGGTGTGTTGCTGAAGAAATTCAATTCAACAAATAGGAATGCAGGAATTGTATGCAGGAAGACATTTTGCTGCAGAGAACATTTTATGAAAACAACTCAACAAAGACATCAGAAAACTAATAGCCTACAGAAAGTTTAACATGCATTCATTCTAATTGATTCACGTACAAAAATATTCAACCCCTAAAAGTCACATTTTGTGCAGAATCTTTTATTCTTTTTAGTCTCCAATAAACACTGCCTAGAAGTGCTTAGAAGCTTCTGTCAGTTCTCCACTGCCATCCTGGCCCGTTCCTGACTTAAA
Source organism: Pseudorasbora parva (assembly GCF_024679245.1). NCBI lineage: Eukaryota > Metazoa > Chordata > Actinopteri > Cypriniformes > Gobionidae > Pseudorasbora > Pseudorasbora parva. The sequence continues at coordinate 17,751,834 of NC_090181.1, forward strand.
AAGCTTCCAGATCACTGTAAATCTGAAGACAGCACAGGCCACTGAAGGACATTCTACTACTGATCCCTGAAACAAGCTTATTTGGATGTATATTTTGGGATTGGTGTCTATTGATTATCAAGTTTCAGTCTTTGCACCAAAGGTATTTTAGTGTTTTGGAAATGGCTTCTTGTAGCCATAGACTTCCTAATGTAATAAAACAATTTGTTCTCTATATAGCTTTTGTGATAGCTCTTTTGACTTGACCACATTTGCTGCTTAACTTTATCACAAGCATGGGCTAAATGTATGTATGTGTAACACCACAAACTAATTCAGTTTCCAAAGGCTTAAATGTGTACTCAATTTTGTACCATACCATACAAAAAAGTGACTTATACAAATAAACAGCAGCGTAAAGTACGGGTTGAATAATTATGACATGTATTACCAAAAATAATCTTATAACTTAAAAGCATTGCATTTTGACATTTAATTTATCACTAAACGGTTATAGATGCCCTAAAAAATTTTTTTAAAAAAATGAAAATTGAAAATTGAAAATTAGAAATTAAATAAAATTTTCTCATCTTTAGAAAAGCTCCCATTTGCAAATCATTAAAGTCTTTGGGAGTTGAAATTTTTTGATTGCAACTGTAATTATATAAGACTTATACTGTAATGGCACATAATTTAGCTCAACTGTATTTATTATTTGTATTAGTTGATCAAAAGTGACAAAGACATTTATGATGTTGCAAAACAAATCTAAACACTGCTCTTTTCATCAAAATAAACTTTTTTTGTTTTGTTTGTTTTTATCGGTTTTCACAAAAAAGCATGTTTAATATTTTCAACATTGTTAATAAATGTTTCTTGAGCACCAATTCATATTAGAATGATTTCTGACGGATCGTGACAGGAGATTGGATAAACGATGATGAAAATTGCCTGCCTTGCTATCACAGGAATAAATACATCTTAAAATATAAATGGTATAATATTTCATAATAATTCTGTTTTACTGTATTTTCATCAAATAAAAGCAGCTTTGGTGAACAAAGAAGACCTTCTTTAAAAAAAAAAAATCAACCCCAAACTTTTGAACGGTAATGTATGTCATACAAATGTTTGTCCTTGACTGGGGATCTACCCAGTCTTCTCTTCATACACACTCAGAAATATCCGAGCACACACCCCTGTACCCCTTTAACCCCACAACCCTTTCTCCCTGTGTTCTTGAAGGATGTGGGTGTTGATTTATGGACCGTGTCCAATCGGTTGAAATCCCCCCTTCTCCTCACTGCAAGCCAAAAGGGTCGCCGGGACATTTGCTAGGTAGCAGGCCAAGGAAAACATTTTGCGGCGTGCAGTCCCTGAATCACCAACTAAGCAAAACTGGTAGGAGGAATTCGGGCTTGTAGTCAAAGGCCAGTGTATTCAGAAGCCAGAACCTTTCAGCCTAATTACAGACCCGCATTACACACAGACTGCAGCAGGTGACAGTGAAACACTAGACAGTGCATCTCCTTGGCAGCGCTGGGAATTCTTTGCTTCCAAACCTATTCGGAGTGCTGAAAGAAGACAAACTGTTGCTCAATTACAGGATTATGGCGAAAGAATGTTTAATAAGAGCATAAATATATTCTGACGTTGATTTAAAACAGCCACGATGGTCTCTGGCATGTTTAAATCGCTGAAAGGCACTTCACACAGTCTGCATTATGCTAAGCTAAATGTATCGCAGCTGTTTTGGGTTTATTTGTTACGCTAATATTTCAGTTCAGTGACCTCCGTCTAGCTAACTGTATGATTATTAGCTGCAGAGAGCGTCTGCAGCCTCCGTAAGGCGCAAACAAGCCATCCGAAGGCCACCAAGGGTTTGAGATTTAGAGAAGGATTTAAAGGGGTTTGTGGGTGTGCGTGGGCTGCAGCTGTCCTGAAACAGGAGAAGTCTATGTTGAGACACTATCGTCCATGTTTATGTTAGGACGGCTGCAGGTGGGCTACTCCAGCGGTCACGCATAACTTCACATCACATGGAGTTTCATTTAAACCGCCCTGGGTCAAGAAGTTAGCAACGTCTTCCCATAATCCATTGTGTTGATTCTAACATGTGATATGATATCAGTCGTTTAAGATGCAATGATATTGCTCACAACAATGGCAAAATCTTTTCTTTTTTGGGGGGGGGGGGGGGGGGCTGTCAGAGAGCCTTTATAATCACATTTATAATATGATTTAAGACTGTAGACGTTTGAATTGAGTGTGATTCACACAGCACTTAATGTGTGTGAGGAATATTAAATTAAAGCACAACCATTAAGCTGCTATGTGTTTTAATAGACATCGCAAACAAAGAGGGTGAATTTATGAACACCAAGCGTCAATATTGTATTTTATATGGCAGTGATTCTCAAAATGTTTTAAAAGGTTGCAAAATGAAAATAATAAGCTAAGAAAATGGCAACATTATTAGAACTCTTAGAAAAAAACTTCCCGTGGTTGTTGTCATCAAAAGTCGTGTAATCAATCGATTGCATTTTCGTCTTGATAGAAGCTAGTTAAATGATAAGATATAAATAATATATGAACAGAACTACATGAGGCAAAACAAAATATGAGTCAGACACTGAACTGCAGTGAGAACTTGGTTGTACTGTAAATTATTGCTTTAATTTTAAATGTACACTACCATTCAAATACTTGGGTTGGTAAGATTTATATTGTTTTTGAAAGAAGCCTCTTATGCTTACCAAAGGCTGATTTTTTAAAAGGGTTACTTTAGTGATTTACCATTAAGCTTTGTATTTAAACTGGGTCATTAATGTAGTAGAAATGTGAAATCATGTTTGAATTCGGTGCCTTTGAGAAAAGACAGAACATTTATTTTTGTCTCATGTGGATGAAAGACAACAACTCCCAGAATGCACTTGCTTCGCTGCCCTATGAGGCCACTCTTAAAGCCATGGCTACTGGATTACTGGATTACTTGCCCACTGTGGCATCGCCCCTACCGTTGTTCATTTAGTTCAGTTAGAGAACAAACACTACAATTAAAAACTGAACGTGTCTGTTCAATATAATGTGCCGACTGAGTGTATATTTATGGGATAGCCGACTGAGTGTCACGGCACAAACGCAGCAGGAGTCAGATTACATTCATCACGAGAGCTGAGGTCAGCGCGGCCGCGGCATACATTCACGCCGTGGTTCAGTCTTTCGAAGCTTAACGTTCATAGGCATTAATTTGAAAAGTTGAAACACTCACTTTGCTCCACTGCTCCGTTTACATGAATGCCCGCAGCTGCCCGAGCCGGGCTCTGTGAGTGTGACTCCACCCCTCATGCGCGGGTTGAAAACATGCAGAAATAGCTCTTCTGCTGGCTGTAGTCTTTAGTTTCTGGCCCAAAAATCCCCCGATGGCACAAAATGACGACATTTGCGTCATCAGAGGATTTTTTGCAGAAATAAAATACAAATCTCTCGTCTCAGGGGGATATGAGGGGGGTGGGGGGCATGATCATTCAAATATACTCCCAGGTTTCTACTGATACAAAGCCATATGCTAATTAGCTAAAGCAACCCTTTAATTAAAAATACGTTAATATAAATAATAGTGTGAAATATTATTTTTCAATTTAAAAGAATGGTACTCTATATTTAATATATTTTAAAATTTAATTTATTCCTGTGATGACGAAGCTGAATTTTCAGCCTCATTACTCCAGTCTTCAGTGTCACATGATCCTTCAGAAATCATTATACTGATTTGGTACTTTTTTTTATTTAATTTTTTTAAACAATATGAAGATCTTACTGTGTACAGAAGTACATTTGATATTTTTAAATATTTAAGGGATAGTTCACTTTGAAATTAAATTTTGATATGTTTTAGCTTACCTCATGGTCATCCAAGATGAAGGAGTATTTGTTTCCCCACACCGTAAAAAAAAAAAAAAATGTTGATTTTTGTTGGTTTAACTTAAAAAAGTAAATAACCTGGTTGCCTTGTGTTAATTGAACTTAAAAATTTGAGTTGATACAATGAAGGAAATTTGTTCAATAAATAGAAACTCAAAATATTTTGGTATCTGAACCACATAAAAAAATTGATATTTAATGTAAATAGCATTATTTGTCATGTTTCACTGCGTCATCAGAAATAAAACACACACAATTACCCAATATGATTACAAAATCTTTTAATAAAGGTTGTTGAATCTCCAAAAATGTTCATTGTATTAACTCAATTAATTTTTAATTTTAATTTCAATGAACTCAAAATTTTAAGGCAACCAGGTAACTTTTTTTCTGAATAATTTTTTTAGTGCAGTAGTTTCAATTTTGATCATTTTAGGTCAAACCGTTCTTGTCTCTGCCTCACATAATGCAGGTCTATGGTCACCACCTCAAAGAGCATACACAGAGAAGTCCAAATTAAACAATCCCCCATGGTGACCATAGACCTGCATTATGTGAGCCACAGACAAGAACGGTTTGACCTAAAATGATCAAAATTGAAACTACTGGGGAAACAAATACTCCTACATCTCGGATGCCCATGAGGTTAGCTAAAACATATCATAATTTAATTTCAAAGTGAACTATCCCTTTAAAACAATTTAAAAATAACCAAAAAGAAAAAAAAAATATTTGAAACAGTTTTGTTTTTTGTAACAGTCTTTACTGTCACTTACTTAAAATAAAAATTAAACCGTAAACTATTGAACAGTACTGCATAATTCAATAATTACTTAAATTACTTAAAGTGTATTATTGAACATTTAATAAAGGTATAGGATAAACTAGCAAGCTAATCAGCAAGAAGTTTACTAAGCTAGAATGTTAAACATTTACAAAGATAAGCTGATTAAAATGAATTAATAAACAGACAAATAACCATAATGGTTACATAATGTAACCATTTATAAAAAAAAATCATAATTATTGGCTGCCAATAGCGTCCAATCAACAAATCCTGAAGCAAAAGTCACACACTTTCTCCAGTCAGACAGTTATATAGGCAGAGAAACTTTGAATCCTGGATGTTTGCGACGGGGGGAAAAAATGTAGAAAAAAAAAAAATTCTTATAGAAAGTCAGATGCACAGCACGAAAGGAGTGTTGTGAACTTTGCTCTGCACTTCTCAAAATGAGCCGCACTGAATTCTCCTGCGCCGGTCTGTCCAAAGGGAGGCACAGGGAGAAAACCCTATTAAATTTAGGGGCGCACACTTCTCAAACTGACAGCCCGTGCTGAGACAGCAGAGGGACAGAAAAAAGAAAAGAGAGAGAGAGAAAGAAGAAAACACCCCCCACTCTCAGACATGTCACCCATGTCAGGTCCATGTCAAGGTAGCCTGGGAGGGAAAAGAGGCAATGGCTTTTTCAGTAGAGCCAGGTCAACACAAAGAGCACCTAATGATGTGTCCAGATACAGGTTGGCAGAGATGGACAGACAGTGTGTCCTCCGTTGAGAATTAATTCAGAAAACAGTCAAGAGGCTGGAGGGATGAATAACGCTCGTCGTCTTCCTTTCCAGCCCAGGATTGGCTTTTTAAAAGCAATAAAAGTCAGTTCACGCCAATTCTGGACTGACAAGTTGCTATTAATGGATGAAGGTTAAAGTAGAACATTAATGTCATTATATGATAATGAATGACGAATTATAAGCCAATGATTTGTCAGGTTGTGTTTGGAAATGGATGAATATTTCAGGTAGCGTGTGTAGTCGGGTTCCCTCCAGGCATGGGTAATGGGCAGATGTGCTGGATATGATGTCAGCAGAGACTGCATTAGACTGCCGAGGAAGCCAGTGACTGACATGAGGAAGACAGTTTGAGACACAGACTTCACAGAAGCTGGCGAAAAAACAAAACCAGGAATCCTCACCCACTTCTCCGACTGTTTTCTAGCGGCGTCTGTGACATTTGACCTCACGCGGACACACTAATAAACGCAGATTATTTCATGTGACACTGATTCTTCTCGTGCATGTCAATAAAAAGCCACGTGTACGCTAGATTTCAAAGAATTTCCCTCTCACTCCTGTTTTAAGAAATATTGACTTTTCCAGCAGTCGGTACCAGTTCAAGTGAGTTCGTCATTGACTTCTTACAGAGAAAGCAACTGAAACCTCTGCCTTTTTCTGACATGGCTGGACTGATTTTGACTGATCTTTTAATCTAAGCAACATGGCTCAGTGAAAGAATTAATTGGATAGAAACAGAAGGTTGTGCATGCTAGGGATAGCCTTATTTAGAGTAATGCTGGGAAATTGGAATTGGTCTGTTTTAAATTGCTCATTGACTTCAAAGGTGTGCCAGTACAGTCAAAGTTTAAAGGTTGAGAGGGAGTGGCATAATCATAGAGAAACAAAGGATGGACAAAGGAGAGTGAGTTTAAAAATAGAAAAACAAATATATGATGTCTGTTGAACGTAAACAAGTGCATTTAATCTTTTGCTATAGTCGCAATTTGTTGCCACATTGCTGTATGGTCATGTGTGGTTGATAATGTGTTCTAGCTGTCTTCTAGTGTTTACTTACTGGCCTAGGTCAAGATGTCCCACTTTCAAGTAAAAAATATTATTTCATCATGGTCTTTAGCATCTGGAGTTGAGTATGGTGATGACCTTTTGAAAAGCTTGATCAAACAAAACAGTAACACTTTAGTATAGAGAACACATATTCACTATTAATTAAAACTTTTGCCCTAATAAACTCCTAATTTACTGCTTATTAATAGTAAGTAAGGTAGTTGTTGTAGCGGTATTGCTTAGGTATGGGATAGGATAAGGGATGTAGAATAAGGTCATGCAGAATAAGGAATTAATATGTGCTTTATTATAATGTTTTTGAAATTAGTCTCTTTTGCTTCATTAATTTGTACAGAAGTACTGTACAGTTAAAGGTGCAGCGTTTAGTAGTTTTGCAGTAAAATATCCAAAAACCACTAGGCCAGTGTTATATATTTTGTTCAGTTGAGCTCTTACAATATCCTAAATGTTTCCAACTATTTGTAAATTCTGAGAAAATTTCTATTTTAACCAAGGAGCCGGGACGTCTGGGGGAGTCACCTGTCAATTGCGTCATATCTGCGTTACCCTCGGTTTCCGGTTTTATTTGGCAGAAACGCTTTACTCACAGTGTGAACCAGTGTCACAGCAACCGCTGAGCGAACACACAGAGTAATATCATAACATCATTTTAAACGCACTTAAATGTATCTAATATGATAAACAGAGCTGCGTTACCTAATACTCATAAGTGGAAAAGCTGAAATGGCACTGAAATATACTGAATGCCAATGGAGGCCTATCTGAAGCCTTTCTCAGCCATCAGCTTTCAACAAAAATATCTTCATTTGTGTTCCGAAGATGAACGAAGGTATTACGGATGTCCAAAGACATGAGGGTGAGTAATTAATTAAATAATTTTCATTTTTGGGTGAACTTACCATTTAATAGTATGTACCAATTTAAGACACTAACTGTCAAGTAAATGTTTAGGCAGCATTTTAAAGCAATTTTGTCGGCTTTATATTCAGGTACAGAATTAACTACCCATTAATACCAACCTAACTGATCATGTATGTATTATTACTCATTACTAAGACATACTTTTTTGCCAGGTAGATAATGGTGCAAATACCAGTAAATTGACTAGCCAGCCTGGTCTCATCCTTAATACGTAGGTATTAATACGTTACTTTCAAAGAGACTAAACGTACGTCTTAGTACGTTTGGAGAAGTGCTCAAATGTAAAATATAGACGTATTTGCAACATTTAAACGTAGTATTATTACATTTTTACAGCTAAAAAACGTAAAATATTTATGAATCAATCATGAAATCTTTTTTGTTAAGAATACAAAACTTTATACTGGTAAAAACATTTTTTTATATATATATATATATATATATATATATATATATATATATATATATATATATATATATATATATATATATATATATCATAAAGACATCTATATAATTTCCCTTTGACCATTTTATTGATTAATGTATGATCCCTTAACACTACCCCAAACCTAAACCTACCAATTTAATACAGAATATAAAGAAAATAAAAGGTAAAACGGTGGAAAATGACGCTTTTGATAACAATATAGCATTAAAAAATATTTTGAACGGCTAATCCTACACTTACCCCTAAACCTACCCATTAGCATTTATTAAAACAACGTACTGTTATAAATCAAAGCATAACAGACAGACCAGTGTACTCACAATAATTTATTTATTGCAAAAATGTCAAAAGCTGTACCAAAAGTAGTTCAAATGAAGATGTGTTGCAGTCGCAGTCCTCTGGGGTGGTATATAACGTTAATAGTTTTGTATGAGGTACAGAGCAGAATGTTAGCTATTAATCAATGAAAATATTAATCCGGCTTCTCTCCGTGAAGTTGCGCGTTTCCCATTTCAAATACAAATCGACTGAAACACGGCATGTACAAAATCTGTGACGAAGCAGGCGAGAGCCAATGAGCGTTCGATGCCACTGCCGTAAATCATGTCGTAACGCTTCATGAGGGCGCGTTTTTTAAATTTGAATTCATTACGAGCGCGAGATTTGATGTTTACCGTCGTGCTACAGAGAGGAGATGAAGACTAAGGGAAGGCTAATGGAGATGAAGATCACCGGGCTCAATTTTGGATTTGTTTCTCGCAAACATATGGATTCTAACGATTTGGATTACAGCAAACGAATAAAGTGTTGTGTTTTGTGAATTGATGTTGTGTTTTGGTGTATCTTGTGATCGCCAGTTGCTGAATTGGAGAAAATGCCTTTTTATGTCTCACAGCAAACAACAAGCTGAATACTACAAAATGGTTGGCAAGAATGTTATTCATCTGACGGTTTTAAAATTCAGTCTTCTTTTAACATTATCTAGTCATCCGAAATTAGTTTGTAGCAGAAGTCACGAGAGCAAAATGTTATTTTATATTTCTGTTATTTTATATTAGGTTGATAAACTTAGTAAAATGCATTTAATAAATGTGACTGAAAACATGTATTGATGTGACTATTGGATATAAAATAAACAATATTAATGCCATGATTTATGGGAGCCTGGTAACTTACACGTACACACTTGGATACGTAGATAATTTACATTTTAGTGCTGTCAATATGTCAATATTGTACATTTTAGTGCTGTTAATAAGTCAGTATTGTACGTTTTATTGTGTGTGAAAACGTTAGTAAATGTACATGTAGTAGAATCACACTTTACGTAAAAATACTCACGTATTTTCATGAGATCACGTTGGACTAGCGCAAACCTTAGGAAATTACTTTGCATGATTCATTTAAATATCTCGCCTCGCATACATTTTTCGTCTGAAAGGGAACTTCTACGTCAGCCGCGAAAAATAACCTTTTTCACGCCTTTTAACAAAAGTTTTTTTTTTTTTTTACTGCATGTCCTTTCGTAAAACCTAACATTAGTTTTTTTTGTTTTTTTTTACCGCCAAAAGAGGAATTGCACTGGTACAAGCTGTACATCTGACCCTTAATGCGCAAACATTATGGGACGTGCACTAGCAAGACTTTGTCGGCAGTTAAACTTTGTTTAACTTTGTCGGCTGAAGACCTAACTTTGGTTTGAAGACAAAAAAAAAGCCAAGCATGTTCTCTAACCATTCCTGATTTCAAACGCACACTCACAGCGATCCGCGTGGCTTTGCGGATATCAGAGCAGAAACAAAATATTTTCTGTAAGTTTGTTTTTCCGCCATCGGCGTGCGTGTTCATATGTAAATTGTGTGAGCTTATTTTGTCCATTAGACCGAGAGATCTGAAAATATATTATACATTTACCCATCCATAGACCCTCCCCTCAAGGAAATGAGAACAGAAGAGGTTGTAAAAGGACAAAAGACGGATTAAAACACCAGGTGTAAACAGGTATGTGTCTCCTCATCTACTGGTGATCCGATTAAGCAAAATACATTTTAATACCAGGTGTTAAAAGAACCTCAGACACACAGTATGCATTAAGTCCAATTTTAGCTTGTGGATTTTATTGAATCAGATTACAGAGCTAAGTGAGCTAGGTCCCCACACTACAAATTCATCCATTTTCTCTCCTTGACGCGAGGCACAGCAACATTAAATCTGGCTATTAAACTTCACCTTGTAGCACCCTTACACAGTGCAATCGGGACTATTCGGGGTTACCTAGAGTGGCAAGTAGAAAATAGCGCATTTGTTCAAAACAAAGGCCTTCTGCGTTTCGTTCTCAAACTGTGCAACAGCGTAAAGAATGCCTTTGGCACTCAACAAATGTAGCAAGTGGCGCATCGTCGCATTCAGTTACAATTTGGAATGTGTGATATGCGTGCATGTCTTATAAGCAGGAATGCATGAGAATAAATAAGCCAGTGAAACAGGCTACAAATAGACAAATGTGGTGAGAAAACAAGGAGGATATGAAATAATTCAAAAGCTAACTGATCAAAAGTTGAAAATGCTGGAATCTAACTCAAACGTGCAACACCGAGATGACATATAAGGCAAGGGCCTGTTAATGTCGGACTGGAACCCAAACAACATTCCAGACACACTTCCTCTGCAAGAGGGGGAATGTAGCTGTTTGTGCAAAGTGCTTACAGAGGGGATCTCGATGAAAAGGTTAACGCTAAATCCGCAGACAGGTTGGGAGAAGTTTCTCTGCTCTGCTCTGCTCCTCTCTCTCTCTCTCTCTCTCTCTCTCTCTCTCTCTCTCTCTCTCTCTCTCTCTCTCTCTCTCTCTCTCTCTCTCTCTCTCTCTCTCTCTCTCTCTCTCTCTCTCTCTCTCTCTCTCTCTCTCTCTCTCTCTCTCTCTCTCCCTCTCTCTCTCTCTCTCTCTCTCTCTCTCTCTCTCTCTCTCTCTCTCTCTCTCTCTCTCAGAATGGTTAAGATGAAAGGAAACTGTTCTAAATCAGTAAAGAGAAGGGAAAAGATGAACTATGTATACTTGCTTTTTGTGAAACAGAGGTATGCTGCTTCCTTGGGAACTTTCCTGATGTAAAGAGAGAGGCCAAGGGCATTATTATTCCACAACTCATCCTGCACCAGATGTCTTGCTTTTTTTAGGTCCCGGAGGTGTGGTGTCTGACCCATGCTAACCCCTGGTCTAATGAAGGAATGACTTTGCTTGGAAGTAGTTGAAAGTAAACCGCAGTGTGTGAAAACTCTGACTCACAAATTAACATGAGAAATTAATCTTCTGGATTATGTTTAGCTTCTCAACAGCATAAACAGTGGCTGGAGACGTTGAGGTTTCTGAGCCTGAACTTCTGTCTCTACACTTTTTTATGCTGATATGACACAACAAAGAAGAAGAACAAAGGTAAAAATAGCTGCGAGCAGCAATTATCCAGGCTCAAGCGATTTAAGGCCTTTACACACATATGCATAAGCCTGTTACCATCTCAATCACAGATGGAAATGACCATTTACAGCCAATACAGGCAATTATGGATTTAAAGTTTTGTAACAGTTACAGCCACACATATAGGCTGATCGTTTCTTTACACTCTAAAAATTGGTGCTATTTGGCACTAAAAGTGGTTCTAGGCTTGTAAGCACAGGGGAACCACGTTTGGTGCCAAATAGCACCATATCTTTAAAGATGCTCTACAGAACCTTTGTCAAATGGTTATGTGCCATGTAGAACCAATAAGAGGTGCCATATTGCATTTATTTCTCCCTCAATAAGGGTGCTAAACGGCACCAACAGTAGTTCTTTGGTGTGTAAAGAACCTTTAAAGAGGCTTGAAAGGTTTTTGTACCGCAGTAGTGCTATATAGCACCTTTACCACCCCAAAGAACCAATGAAAAACCGCCGAAGAACCATACAGGGGCTTAACATGTTCTGTATGGTAATGGTACTATAAAGCACCTCAGTCATCCCAAAGAACTGGTGAAGAACCACTGAAGAACCACTTAGTCACCAAGATTTGGTGCTATACAGCACTTAAAGTTGTTTCCCTATGATTACAAGCCAAAGAACCACTTTTAGTACTATAAGGCATAGTTTTTTTTTTAGAGTGTAGAGTCATAATGATGATTCAAAGTTGTTTTTGTTTAGGAACAATAAGCTTTTGGAAAGACTTGGCCATGCCTGTTTTTTTAAATGTCCTGCTATAACTATCCAAAGGTCGACATCATTTGGATAACTAATGAACACTAGAGAGTCCCGGGAACTGTGCCGCAGCGGTTTTATCGAGGCTGAGCAAAAAACCTTGGGCTGATTCACCAAAGCTGTTTTTTAAAAATAACTTCCAATATTTAACAAACAATTTGATGGACAGCCGTGGTGCTGAGCAAAGTTGCTCAGAATGAGGAGTTCTACTATGTGGTATAGTAAGAAAAATTGTGCAATCCTTTACACACACACACACACAAAAAAAAAAAAAAAAAAAAAACGCAAAGGCAATTTCAACTTTTTTTGGAGAACACTTGACAATCTTGCTGCCTTGGTTTTTGTTCCAATTGGACCAAAAACCTAGGACTAGTTCAGAAAAGTAGGTTTTAAAAAAAAAAAAAAAATCCCAAAAGCTCAAAAAATAAAATACAAGCAAATCTACGACATGCATTTACATTAGCATTTTGTCCTTATTGAGCCAATGATTCTAACAATATAAGAAGACACTTGAGTCTACGCCTAACAGTGTCATTCACTAATTTGACCGTTGTAGCGCCCCCATCAGGCCAATCAGGGCAAGCCTTGGTGATAACTCTAACTTACAGTTCAGTCTGCCTGATCAGTTTTAGGGGATTCTTGGAACATTTAACAATTACAATAGGGTTTCAGCGCTAAACTACTTTTCTTAAAATGTATAAATTAATAATTTGAATTTTATTCAGTTTGGAATATAATTCCAATATAAAATATATTTATAAATTTGAAATTATAAAAAAAAAAAAAAAACTTTTTTAATGGTAAATATATATTTTAATGCTTTTCTATGTAATTAAAAATGTTTTGTGAAAATGTATTTAGGGGAAATATGCTTTTTACTTTTTACATCTCATGGCATTTTTATCATTATATTAAAACTTTTCTTGAAAATAGTAAGTTTTTCAAAACCACATGAAACAACATGAATGCACAAAGCACCTGGCACATGTAAATAGATTTTAAAAGATTTTTCCTCTTCTTTGCCATGGACACTCCTCACTTACCCTGAAATAGAAGCATCTTTGGATCCCCCAAACGCATAAAATGCACCACACATCTCAGGAGATGAATTGGCCTTCATCTCAGAACAAACAATCCCTTCAATTTGCATTCTACTGAGCCGTGTCCGTTCTGAATAAATTGCTGCACATTTATGGATGTTATACTGAAATTCAAAGCTTGTTTGCTGTTCTTAATATGATTTCAGATAAACATTATATGAATATGAAGACAAATTAAATCATGAATATTTACTTTTGCTAATGTTTTTTTCTCCATCACCGCTGTTAATGGATGTACAAACATCTGCAGAAATGAGAAAACTGCATTAGTCGGTGTGTTCCAGTGCTCTGCAATACACTACATGAAAATCTATGACCAGATGGTAGTTAGCAGCTAATGCGCAGAGTAATCAAATAAAAGAATCCAATACTCATTTTCTACTTTATGAAGACTTAAAAACAAATAGAGTTATTCAATTGTTTTTTTTTCAAACTGTAATTTGCTAGATCGAAATGAAACAGCTAGTCTGGCTGAAGATTAGATCCATTTTCCATGTGAGGGTGCGTACCCTGAACATTTAACGGCAAACGAAAGCATTACATATGCATTTGCTTGAAAAATGATGACATTAATGGCCATCTGGCTCTGTATGTATCAATCTCAAACTTGGCTTTGAAACTCACCTTAATTGCTAAATATGTGCAACCAAATGGCTGCGAGTTATATTGATATGTAGTGCAGATACAAGCACCGAAAAAGTGGGGAGTGATGGTAACATGCCAGTTTACAAATGCAGCAATACCTGATGAATACATACATCAAAGTATAAGTATTGCCAGCGTAAAAATGAATCAGCTCGCGTCGGCCTCCAAAATATTCGTCTGGATATTATGAGAACGTATGGCGTCATTACTCAAATGTCAAATGTAGGCAGGGCCGTTGTACGTCAAGCATGTATGCATGTGCCAGTGTGTCTTAATATCTCCCGGTCTTTGCATACGACACCCCAACATAAAATAGTAATGACGAGAGCCATTTGATTCATAATGTTCTCCTACCAGGACATACGAATGTCAGACATAAACCACCTTGTAGCCATAAATACCCCACTAAATGGTTTTACACTATATCTATTTGCTACACTCTTAGAAAAAAAAGGTTCTTACTGTCACCTATGTTCACTTAAAATGTGCTTGTTTTTAAGACCTATACACAGAGTATGGAGGGCAGACCACAAAAACATCTCCCCACTCTTTTTCTCCACCCATCTTTCCCTCTCTAAACCTGCTTTTGGCACTTTACCAGATTACCTCTGACAGGCTGACTGACTCGAGGTGAACCTCAGTGATGACAGACAATAGCCTTTATCAGTGACTTGCACACCGTGAGGCTGCCGTTCTGAAGATTAGGCCCCGTGATCCTGATTTCCCCCAAAATCATGACCAGAGTTTTTGAATATTTCTTTTTTATTGAAGAGGTCAAGGTTTGACTGGTAATGGTTAGCCAATAGCCTCTGCAGCAAGGCCGTAGCCATGTCTTGAACAGATACTGACTTATTTGACCGAGAGGAACAGTACTTTTACTTTTACTCAGTTAATTTAATTTAATTATACGTTAACCAAATTTCCCATTCATAAGTGTAAATTTATTAACAAGAAACCATAATTTTTATGATTTTATCGACTGAAATATTTATATATTGACAGTATCAGAGGCTCTTTGAAAAAGAAAGCTTGTGAACTTTGAAAGCTTGTGAACTTTATGAAATGCTATATAAGTTCCTGGTCTAATTATAGCCTATATTTTTGTGAAGTAGGCATCACATTCAGTTATGAATGACATCATCTTCTAAATGATTGCGAGGGGGTGTGGACAATTTGGCCATTTCCAATTACTCAATGTCTATGGTGGTTATGGTAGATACTATAGATACTTGAAGATACCATAGACTGTAAAAAAAATATGGATGTAGTGTCCGTAACGTCACCCATGGGATTCCGATAAGCCATTCTGAAGATTAAAGTAGGGGCGAGTTGGGCGTTGCCATCTTGTGAGCGAGTCATCGCGTGTCACTCCCGGATAACAGAAAATGGGTAAAAAGGCGGGATGTGCGCGGAGCTGAGGTGACGCAATGACTATAGACGGCAGATAAATGGCTATCCACTTGTAACCACGCCCTTAATTATGACGAACTTTAAGGCTTTATATAATGTAAATGAATGCGTTATAAAAAAATTCACACCCCTCACAGTTGTCATGAAGATTAAAATTAGCCTTAAAGGCCAAAACCACAATTTGTACCAGGCTGTAAACATGTTTTTTTCTGCTGTAAATTTGAGAATTTTAACAGAGTAAGTTTACTATGTCAGAAAAAGTCACCAGCATCGCAAAGTGTGGTTGGAACGGCAGCCGTCGACCTGTGGTTACAAGCATAGTTTCTTGTTTGCATGACATGTTGACTTAATAAATCCTTATTTTGATCAAAATAAGCAAGCTGACATTCAGTACAAGCTATATCTTTTATTTCAAATATATACAAATGTCATTTACATCTTTTAGTTTATAGAGAATTGCGCCTTTTTTGAAGAGCATGCATATATGTGCTCTAGTACGTTAGAAGGAGTCTATGATTAAATCTGGAAATAAAGCAAAATAACCGACAAAAATAATTAGTCCTCATGCAGATTAAAATTCTGCCGTTAATTAGATCTCAAACGATTCATTAAAATTAGGTATTACTCCACCACCTGCATGACTTCATTAACCAAAATGGTTGAATGACAAATTTGCGACAATATGGGAAACAGTCGTGACTAGCTTGATTTCTTCAGTGATGCATCATACTATGATACGTAGTTGGGAATGAAATGCACCCCATGATAGATGCTAGTCAAGTGTGCTAATATCAGCAGGCATTGTCAGGATGCTACTTTCCTCCTGCTCTGTAGTGATAATTTGCATGTTATTTATGGCTCATTGGATTGGCTCAAAGCAATCCAAAAGAGAGTTTCTATGAGCAAAAATGAAGAGGAAAAACACTGTTGTTAGGATAAATGGGAATGCTAATGGACAACTTACTCCAGGTGTTACAGTCCTCACAAAAACCCACAATTCTCTCCAGGGCTGGTTTTTAATTGGCTCATTTCCTGACTATGAAGTAGTACTTTTAATTGCCTAGGATCTTTATTGGCTAAGAGATATGGTAATAGGAAGCAAATGGACAGAGGGGAAAAGTAACTCAAGGGAAGGGAGGGGCAGAGAGTCTGATTCACTTTGACATCAGTGGGACATGTGCCGCATGGTTTTCCTGTCTAATATTGCCAGGTTTGAAACATAACCTTGGATTGATGATATTAATGCCCTCTCTACTGAACACAAATTTACATTTCAAAAATCTGATGACCTTGGGCAGGCATACGTGTGCTTGCTTTGTATAGCATCAGCATATTTCGAAAAGTAACATTATTTGGAAGTTACATGATGTCAATAACGTTTCCACTATGACATGCCAAGCAGATTTTATGGAAATGCTCGGCAGACAACATGTCTATGCAAACGCAGACGGCCGTGCAATGCTTGCTGCTAAGTATTAAAAATACATAGCTATACAGTAGGAGGCCAACAAAAGAAGTCCAAAATCCGACAGTAATGTCAGGTTCAATAAGTAGTCTCAGTATAAACCAATAAAAAACCCTCAGGAGTGATTAAATGATGAAATATGCCCAACATCATTTTTAACCCACCTGTACCACAGATGTGAGCTGACAGCTTTAGAGACATATTCACAATGCCATCCCATGTCCTGGGGTTTCATTGGGAATTTTCTAGAAATACCATCAGACAAGCATGCAGACGCACACGCACGCACACACACACACACACACACATGCACACACACACACACACACACACACATGCACACACACACACACACACACACACACACACACACACACACACACACACACACACACACACACACACACACACACACACACACACACACACACACACACACACACACACACACACACACACACACGCACACACACACATGCACACAGAGCATTCTGGTAAGAGTCCCATATGAGCCCCAAAACAACATAGTACAGTAGTACTGTATGTGAGAGTGGTGTCTGCTCTGCTTATAAAGATGAAATACGAAGTAAGATGAAATAATAAATAATAAATAAAGATGAAATAAGAATAAGAAGTTGATCATTTAATCTCAAAATGTCCCCCATGAGGTGACCCATTACATGTGTGTGTGTATATATATATATATATATATATATATATATATATATATATATATATATATATATATATATATATATATATATATATATATATATATATATATATATATATATATATATATATATATATATATATATATATATAAATATATGGTTACAGTGATGCTGTTTTTACATGGATACATTATAATCAAAAGTATCTATAGTCAAACATTGGCCTCTCGAGTAATAAATATGATCGAATGACACCCGGGATTTTGATACCACGGTTTATTCTGAGGAATAAACTTTAAATGTGGAGAGATCCATTGCTGTAGTGACTGTTATATATGTTTATGGATGTAAATAACCATTTCATGCATACTGTATGCTTTTTACACAGTAAAAATAGCATTTATTCATCCAAAATTCCAGAATCATCAGCAAGTTGACTATTTAGTGAATGTATAGCATAATGTTTATATGGTTGTCAACGCATGGAACGTGGCATTTTATCAAAAATTCATTGGATATGGAATACAAATCTTCTGTACTTGTTTGGCTTCAATAACATTTCCACAAGAATGAGCCTGCCATCCTCAATGATTCCTATTCTTTTAGACAACAGAGCACTTGAAATTAAACTCGTAATTGCAAAATTTCTCTGCAAAAAGAGAAAGCAAGCATTAGTCTCAAGTGACATAAAATACTTTAAATGTATTGTTTTACGTTCGTAATTTACAGTGCATGTATTTGTATATTTTTTAATAAAGAAAACAATTAAAGTATGTAAATTGAAATAATAAAAAATAAATGTCTTTTTTTGTTGAAATCGTTAAAGTAAAGTAGCTGAAACGTCTTGTTGAGCTATATTTAAAAGGTCTGGTATAGATTACTCTAGCACAATATTATTGGTGATATATGTACATTTAAAAGGTGAATGAGCTGTTCCATTTACACAGACAAGGACTAATTTTTCTCCCTTAGAGCCAATTTATTCAGATGCTCTGCATTTACTTGCCCATTAGCTTTCAAATGAAGATACTAGTCATTGAAACACAGCTCTTAACCTGACAGCTCAGAGTACTGTTCGCAGCACAACAAAGCCAAATGGAGTTCCCAGACAGTTATGAATATTTCAATCAGCATAAGGCTTTAATAATGTCATATCCAAAATCATCAGAAAAGATCTGTGGGCCACAGGGGCTGTCATTCAAGGAAAAATGTGAGGATGTTAGGTCTTCTGTTTGGGGAAAGCACCTGTCAATCATGACTGAAGAAGCAGGAAAGCATCTGGCCTGCCCAATCAGGAGAGGTCCCAGCACAGCAGGTCCGGGACCAGGAAGAGGAAAGCCATCTGGAGAGAGGCTGGACTCTGAAAGGGCCACACATCCTACGGTTGACTCACGACAGATACTAAGACTTGACGTGATTTAATAAAACGCGTCTAGGCTAGACCTGTCACTCAGACAAAGAGTCACAAAACTCTCTAATGAGTGTAAATCCCTGCGCTCTAATACACATGTACCATATTTCTGGCATTGACATCAGGACAGATTGGGTAACAGCACATTATTGTTAACTAGTTGCAGTCATTCTTCAACAGAACACACATTTCATCACTGCCTCAACATGTAGCTAAACTGAAACCACACCAGAATCAACTTGAGGAAATCTAGTATAAAATAATAATAATAATAAAAATCACACGCATATCAAAAGTATCCTGTTAAATATATGGAAAAATATAAAAATAATACATGCGAGAAAATTCACAACAAATACATTGTTTCAGGTATTACATAATGGCATATTTTGTGATATAATGTTAATATGTCAATCGAATTTTATACCCTCATTCATGTATATATTTAAGAAATATTTGAATTATATAGGATTATTAGGAACACCGGTTCAATTTCTCATTAATGCAATTATCAAATTAACCAATCACATGGCAGTTGCTTCAATGCATTTAGGGGTGTGGTCCTGGTCAAGACAATCTCCTGAACTCCAAACTAAATGTCAAAATGGGAAAGAAAGGTGATTTAAGCAATTCTGAGCTTGGCATGGTTGTTGGTGCCAGACGGGCCGGTCTGAGCATTTCACAGTCTGCTCAGTTACTGGGATTTTCACGCACAACCATTTCTAGGGTTTACAAAGAATGGTGTGAAAAGGGAAAAACATCCAGTATGCGGCAGTCTTGTGGTTGAAAATGCCTTGTTGATGCTAGAGGTCAGAGGAGAATGGGCCGACTGATTCAAGCTGATAGAAGAGCAACTTCGACTGAAATAACCACTCTTTACAACCGAGGTATGCAGCAAAGCATTTGTGAAGCCACAACACGCACAACCTTGAGGCTGATGGGCTACAACAGCAGAAGACCCCAACGGGTACCACTCATCTCCACTACAAATAGAAAAAAGAGGCTACAATTTGCACAAGCTCAACAAAATTGGACCATTGAAGACTGGAAAAATGTTGCCTGCTCTGATGAGTCTCGATTTCTGTTGAGACATTCAGATGGTCAGAATTTGGCGTAAACAGAATGAGAACATGGATCCATCATGCCTTGTTACCACTGTGCAGGCTCGTGGTGGTGGTGTAATGGTGTCTTCTTGGCACACTTTAGGCCCCTTAGTGCCAATTGGGCATCGTTTAAATGCCACGGCCTACCTTAGCATTGTTTCTGACCATGTCCATCCTTTTATGACCACCATGTACCCGTCCTCTGATGGCTACTTCTAGCAGGATAATGCACCATGTCACAAAGCTTGAATCATTTCAATTTGGTTTCTTGAACATGACAATGAGTTCACTGTACAATCTCAGAAAAAAAGGTACAGTTCTGTCACTGGGGCGGTACCCTAAGGTACAAAAGTGAAAAGGCACATCTTTGTACCTTACTCACCCCTAAATGGTACATATTAGTACCTTAAAGGTACATATTAGTACCTTTTCGGTTTTGTACCTTAGGGTACCGCCCCAGTGACAGCAATGTACCTTTTTTTTCTGACAGTGTAATAAAATGGCCCCCACAGTCACCAGATCTCACCCAATAGAGCATCTTTGGGATGTGATGGAACGAGAGCTTCATGCCCTGGACATGCATCCCACAAATCTCCATCAACTGCAAGATGCTATCCTTGGTGCAAGATGCAAACTGCAAGATGCTATCAATATGGGCCAACATTTCCAAAGAATGCTTTCAGCACATTGTTGAATGAATGCCACATAGAATTAAGGCAGTTCTGAAGGCGAATTGGGGTCAAACACAGTATTAGAATGGTGTTCCTAATAATCCTTTAAGTGAGTGTACATACAAATTATACACAGTACACACACACACATAAACAAACTTTTATTTTGGATGTGATTAATTACAGTTAATTAATTTGACAGCACTAAAATATAATACAATATATAATGTAACTATGTAATATATCTGCAAAGATGTTTGAACTGAAGATAATATTTCACCTTTTTTATGATTATTTGCATATCTATGGATTGGGTTAACACAGTAAGATCAGAAAAGTGCAATTAAAAAAGTGAATAGAGTGATTGATTGATTTCATGGTAACATTACGGGATACCTTTAATGACGACAATAAAGTCATTAGGGAGCAAAATTATGTTGTTTTATTTTTAGTTATTTATTATCAGAAATACAGCCATCAGCGTAGATTCAAATCTTTGTAGATTAGTGACAAAACTGTGAACTGGTGTGGAAAACAATGAACAAAAACGATCAAAGATGTGTTCCAGGAAATCGGAGAGAACGGGAATTTGTGCGCTACATTTACCAAATCATCAACATGATTAATAGTGGATTACACATCATAAAAATAGAGACCCAATTACTGCCGTAAATTAGAACCCAGCATTACCACCATGCTAATAAGCACTGAACATAATTGCATTTACTGCGTTATAGCCAGGCGAAATAGATAAAGTCCCCCTCTATCTCATTAATCTCTCAATAACGTCCACTGCGTATTTTTGCCATTATCACTATGATTATATATAGTGGCTGCACTGAAAAGAAAGAACAAAGTGCTCTCGCTGCTGAATCTCTGAGCTTGAGGAAGGGTTTTCTCTGGCCCTTGTAGAGAGCATAAAACAGATAATTACCAACTCTAAAAAAATGTCTCTTTTGTGCAGCGGACTGAAAGGTGAAACTCTCCAAGCTTTGAGAAGATAAAGCCCAAAACAAAAGCAGGCCTGAATGGTCACAGGATTAGCTTTAATAGCAGTAATTACCAGTAGGGAAAGCAGTCGGAGCTCTCTGCCTCTCTGGCCATCGCACAAGGCTGGAGGTGAGTGATATCTAGGGGGTTGGATGCGTGAATCGAGGCCTCTCTTGGCTATCCGACCAGCTGCCTGACTGGCTGCCTCCCTCCCTTCCACCACATTCATTTGTAAAACACTTGGGTGAACCATTCGCCAAGGCCCTATTTGCCACTAAAAGCTGCTATCTCCTCTCAGCCCCAATAATGGGCCTTGCATAGAAAAGGAGGGTCCTCCAGCCCAGTTGCTTCTTGAATTACAATCTAGGGTTGATGGTGATGATGAGAGAGGCCTTTAAATTACAGCAACACAGGCAGCTCGCCTCCGCCACTATAGGACACTCAAGCCACACGGGGTGTCCTAATGAAATACAATTATGCCTATTGGCATGATAAAAAGAGATAGCAGGGGTGTTGTTATTTAGAGACAAGAGAGGCTGTGCGCAGATTTAGCCTTCAGACACTACAGAGTACTTAGAAAGAAACTTAAATGGTGGATTAATAAAAGAGCCCACCACGTTGAATAAGAGCATTAATGTCTGACCCACGATTAATGCCGGAAGCTGCACGGGACGTCTCTCGTATGACAGCTGCACCTTTATGAATTGGAACTAGAAACATGGTGATTGGTTGCTTGCATTGGAATGAATTTGTCAGCCATAAGCACAGTCATTCTGAGGGACGGCACAATGCAACACAGCTCCATACAACCATCAACCAGTGTCATTTTTTATTTAGACCTAAAATTATGAGACAAATAGCAGAAAATGCTTGCTTTGTCCAGATTATTGCAACAGGTACAGGACACTTTCCACGAACAGGGTAGAAAATAAAGCCTGAAACTATCTTCATAAAAGGCACCCTTCAACTGATCTGAAAAAATATGCTTAATCTTATTGAATATGTTTAAAAAATGTACTGTTATGAAGTAATTCATTAGATTTGATAATCTAATTTATTCACATTTTGAATTACTTCTTAGTTGCTTAGTTTATATCACTCACTATTATGTAAAAGTTTCTTTTTAAAGTGTTACCAAAAAAATGTAATAAAAGTATTTGATGCAGAGAAAATTATCACAAATAAATACAATAAAGTTGAACAGTTTATTATGTCAACATTCACAATGAACCATTAAATCAGTAATCGACACATCAACTGATTAGTAGTTAAGGTACATTCAGCATAATTTACCATAACTGTAGAATTAACCTTGTATTCAACTAAACCTCAGCAGCCACCAGTGACATAACTAACATTAACGACGAGCACAGGCATAGTCCAGCTGAAACAGAATGGTCACTTCTCACTGGATCCTCTCCATGTGTTCAGCGGCATCACTGCGACTGTGCTCCTGCATACAGTTTATAATAAAGAAAGAAAGAACACAATTCTATTAAGAAACAAATACAAAATAGATTAATTATCAGTGCAGAATGAACATGCTTGCTAAAAATGACTAAACCTAACTCACAAACTTAAATTCAAACATAAACAAAAGGCTTGGCATGAATCTAAACATAAACATAAACTTAAACCTTCACCAACAAACGGGTACATATTCATTCACAATAACAGAAAAAGGTACATTGCAAACATGAGGGCTTAAATACACAAAGAGGACTAGACCAGCCACACTTGTGAACAATGATCAAACACTAAACCACTGACACATCAGAACACAAGACAAGCGAGCACATGGCAGGATCACATGACAAACCAGGAAGTGCATGACAGGACATGACAGTGAACATGAAAACATGAAAACCTAAAAACATGAACACCAAAACACCCTTTGATATTCTTTGGTGATTAGCTTTGATAAATTAATTGCTGCAAAATTTTCAGTGGATAAAAAAACGACTAGACGCTTTTAAATAAGGCTAGCAACACACGCACAGGCAACTAGCACTTATTCACGGCCAGCTAACATTAAATTATTTTGAAGTTAACCAGACTGGGTGACTTTTTCTCTAAGAACGCGGCTAACTACTTTAATCCTCTCTATGTTTGATTAACCACCAGTCTCAACCTTATAGAAGTGGATAATGCCGGCGCTTTAGCTAATGTTGTTGTGATTAAAACTCACATTCAGTTAATTTTGAACCGTAACATCTATGCAATAATCAAACCATCAAAACGAAAATACAGTTGTTTTCACAAATCTAAAATAGAAAAGTGAAACTTACCGAGAATAAGCCAGCCATGTAAAAGCGACATCCCAAACCGACTGTCTCCGCCACCACTGAACAAGCAGGATATTTTGGAGGGAAAAAAAAACGTAAAGAAAAAAAACGTAAAGAAAAAAAAATGTGCGGGCGGGATTCAAATGCACTTTGCTTTTCAGATTAAAATTTACTTTGTATTTTTAGGTAAATGTGCTGTGATTATAAAACATTAAACATTATTTGTAAATATATGGTAAAATGTACTCTTTCTCCTCCATTAATTTATTACAATAATAAATTGTGTAAATTTTAAATATCTATAGTTCCAACTTAATATTGATTTTACAATGTATAGAATTAATGTAATAGATTTCACAATACCACAAAGTCATTTTTTTCAGTGTACTTTGGGCACAGGCCAGCCTATAAGAGCAGTGCATGTACTGAGAAGATTGAATCAGGGAGAACACATGGGAACCAGGGGAATGTTCTCTCCACCCCCAAATAGTTCAGCTAATCTGGAGTATCTTGGGGAGGGCAGAGGTAGACCTCTTCATGGTTCCCTGATGCAGCTGCTTGGTGAAGCTCCTTGGCTGATACACCTGAGGGAGGACCCCCTCCTTGCTCAAAGTGTGCATGGCAGCCATAGCAGCCTTCCATACTCCTGTGGCCAGCCAATCCGTAGGAAGAAACAACCTATTTAAACACTTCCTCAAAGAGGCCAGGAGGCTGAACTTGCCTCGTCAGGGCTCTCAGAGCATCTCTTTGGCCTATGCCTCGATGGGCCTTCAATGTCCCCAGACTGCCAGAGCTCATTCCATGGGGGCATGGCCTCCTCTTGGACATGACCCAGCGGAGTACCAATTGATGACATTTGTATGTCGGCCGGCTGGTTCTCACCCTCCGCATCTGTAAGATTTTACAACTTGAAAGTGCCTGCACTACAGGCACGAGTTCTTTCTATCGCTTAATAGAAATCTAGTACTATCGAGTCCTTTCTATCTTTATCTCTTGGCCTCTGAGGAGCCCAAACCGCTAGGTAACTCTTTCTGTGCTCCGACCCTTGTCTGGGCAACACTGGATTTCTGACTAAAGTTCTACTCTAAATGCCTCAGTGCCCATTTTGGCAGGCTCAGCTAGGGATGGGCGATATGGCTTAAAATCCCTATTGCTATATACATTGCAGCCTCTTGCGATAATGATATATGTTATGATGTATAAATTATAATAGAACCTTCTGAAAAATTCTGCTTGAATATCCTTGGTTCTTAAATGCCACCCACTGAAAACTGAAAATACTTTCAGTATTAGGCAAAGACAATAACATATTTGATTTTAAACATTTTGTTCTCTTAATAAAAAGAAAACAGGGCCCGTATTTATCAAGCATCTTAGAATTACTCACAAGAACACTGCTAAGAATTGACTTACGAGTAAAAAAATTATTGGCTCAAAGCTGCGCTTAAAAGTTAGTTATCAAGCGTCCCAATCATACTTTAAGTAAAGTGTAGGACTAAATCTTAAGTGCTAGTCTTAGAGTGGATTTACGACACTTTGCTGTGCCACAAATGGAATTTTGGATGATGTCAAATGCATGGACCAATCACTGAATAGATGTCCTTATTTAAGAATATTCTCAGATAAATTCACATTGAATGGTGAAATTCATTAGAGGAGTTTACATCCAATACACATTGGACAATAAAGAGTTTTCAAGAGAATACATTATAATATACACATTTTAAATGAAAGATGAACATGTTTTCAACCATATAATATTTTTTTTTAAACTGGTGTGCTGTTAAATGATCTGCCTATATATCGCCTAGATTTTTTTAAATGTATAATCAGCAGCCACAATGGATTCCAAAAGAAAACCGACATGGAAGGAGGAAGATGCGATCTCTACTGCTTGCTGAATTACTGGAACAGTGTTTTTTTTAAAAAAAAATTTATAAAACCCAACATTAACCAGCGCTGAAAAAGATTATGTCTGCTCTGTCCAAACAATACTGTTTGATTAACTATTTGTCGTCAAACATTTCGAACACATTCTCCCTCTATTGAAAGATTTGTGCACGTCTCTGTCTCCTCACTGCCATCTCAAGCCCCTACTGGCCACTCCTAACCACTTGAGACCTCTCGAGCTGTCTTAAATAACTGGGAGAGTAAGAGTGATTCTTAGCTTTAAGAAATTTGATAACTTGCTTTTATACTTAAGTTTGAAAGTAGGAGTAAATTTCATGAATTTTCAGCACTTGAGACTAAAATAGTACTTTGAGAAGCTTGATAAATATGGGCCCTGGTGTCTTGTTAATAAAAGAATGGACACTGTGAATCAGAGAGTCATGATTCCGAAATTCCAGTAGTCGGTACCGATACCATACAAATTTAACGGTACTGCGTACCAATTTCGATACCACAAAAAGATTTTTTATTTAACTATTTAAAAAAATACAATCTATACAATTCAATACATTTATTATAAGTAAATAATACATATAAATTCAAGTATGCTGTTTAAAAGTAAACATTGTTTATAAAAAAGATCAAGTGGAAAAAAAATCAACCACCTAGGCATAATTATTATTATTAGTAGAGACAAATTATTATTAATGTTACATAGAGATGGAGTTAAATCTACTGTATTAAGCAGTAGTAAAAGCAGTAGCCTAATATTGTCAGAAAATTGTCTCACATTCAACCAAACTTTTATTATGAAGGGTTGCCGTGAAGACCTTCGAGTGTGTTCATTTAATGATATCACAGTTTTCTCAAATGAAACGGTAAATTCTCATAAAGTGACGGTTTATGCATTCGTGCCCTAAATAGAGACACACGGCAGAGACTAAAAAGCTAGCATGTGTGTGTGTGTGTGTGTGTGTGTGTGGTATGCGTGCGCGCGTTTAATGCTTTAAATCCGAAACAAATCCAAATGGATGTTGCACCAGTCTTTTTCACAGCTCCTCCGTTCGCTTTCAGCTTTACTCACAAAGACGATGATGCGTTACAATCAGCTGCAGCTCGTGGCTCTAAATTTCACAGGTAGATTCCGTCATCAACATGCATTATCGCGATATAATGCAATATAATTAAACTCTCTATCATAGGACAATTTTGTATTGGTTATATCACATGTTGTTTATATCGCCCATCATTAGGCTTAGCTCACTGATGGTGGGATGTGCCCTGATTTGTTCGCGCAGTTACGCCGCCTCGCCATAGGTTTGTGCAGTTCACACAGCCCAGCCAATCAGCATGCTCATAGCTCTGCACTATACTGGGTTGGGCAGCTGCACTGCATTTTAAAATAAAGACTTCAGTATTTTCAAAAAAAGGAGTTTTCCCATAAGCATCTGGCAGATGCAGTACTCATTCCCATTATTCTCAGGGAACCGAGGTTATGCGAGTGCACACCGATTACGTTTCTGTCTTGCCTACAGTTAATCAAAAGTGTGGTTAGTTAAAACACTGCTGCTAGGCTGCTGACACCAGAAAAACAATGTTTCTTCTCTACTGGTCTCTGTTCTTTGGTTATAGTCCAATATAAAATCTAGTTTAGGTTTTTATTATTTGTCTTAAAAGCTTTACCCAAACTGTCACCACATTGCATTTCTGATGCAAGGAAGCCTCCATAGCCTTCATTATACCAGGCTAATTTCTTCTGTCCACCCCACAGTGCTGGCTAAAGCTTACAGGTGATTGCATCTGCTAACTGCCTGGATCCTCCTCACAGCCGTGGGATAGAAATCGAAATCAGAGCTTACAACAGCTTCACAGCCTGCCAAAGTGCTTGTGTGAGTCGAATCAAGTGCCTGCCACATGTTTGATGGAGCTGTGATGCCATAATGCATGTATACCCTCTGTTCCTCTTTCCTTAAAGACACTTTATGGACTTTTATGGTTATGATACAGTATTCACTTCAAGTGTTCTTTAGCAGATGAAAGCTGAACTCTGTCAGCTTGTTTGCATACGCCACACAAGAGTCACCACAATAAATATGAGACCAAAGCAAAGGCACATTTCTGGCTCTCAGTGACACACACATACGCTCTGGTATCCATCTGTAGAAACCATTGTACACTGTGTCATACTTGAATAGTCACATGCTGGAGTGTGCGGTCACAGAGTTAAATGCATTAATACAAAGGCAATGTTTCCGCAGCTGAATACGACATAAGATAAACGGAAATTGGAAAATGTTACTAGTCCTGGTAATGTTCCTAAAGAACTGTGCGAGCCAGTTTTATAGGGACAGTTTTAAGTAAGTAACAAGATTTATCCGTGTAATTTAAACTTCTAAACAGGTGGTATTTTCCAAGAATAGGAGAAAAAATGCAGTCACACTTTAGTTTAGGGTCCAGTTCACAATATTAAAGGGCTAGTTCACCCAAAAATTATTAAACGCACTGCCATTATAAAGCTTGGAAGAGCCAGGACATTTTTAATATAACTCTTCTTCTGAAAGATGATTGTCATATACAGTGTTGGGGGTAACTTATTACAAGTAATCAGATTACTTTTTCAAGTAACTAGCAAAGTAATACATTACAATACATTACAATACCACTCTCTTGTCCCAATGTTGAGATAAATCATAAGTGTGGAGTCGTTGTGTGTTAACATGATGGTTATTGTAGTTTTAGGCTCAGTGTGAGCCTGCATTTACTAAATACTACTTACTACTCCTTTGCACAAAAAATAAAATAAAATAAATAAATAAAATATTGTTATGCATTCAATCTCACTTTATTGACAATGTACTTGCTGTGGACCTTTAATGAGTCAGTTTTTTTATTTTATTTTTATTTTATTTTATTTTTTATTGGGGAAGTAAGTGTTACTTCCCCAATAAATGTTAAGCTCTGATTTCGATTACTATTCCACGGCTGTTACTTCCCCAATAAATGTAGATAATGAGGCTTATTATCTACTTTTAGTATGAAAGGGTCTTTATCTTAACATTTGCTCAAAAATATATATATATTGCCCATTATTATTATTATTTTTTAAAGTAACTACTGGTAAGTAATGTAATTAGTTACTTTTTAAGGGAGTAATGCAATATTATAATGAATTACTTTTCAAAGTAACTTTCCCCAACACTGGTCATATACTTCTAGGGTGACTTGAGGATGAGTAAAAAAGGGGCAAATTTTCATTTTTGGGTGAACTAACCCTTCACTAACTGTTAAATTCAATTTCTTTCCTCAATAAACTCCTACTTATTAATAGTTATTAATGTAGATGTTAAGTTTAGGTATTGGGCATGATTAAGGGATGTAGAATAAGGTCATGAAGAATAAGGCATTCATGTGTGTTTTATATGTACTAAGCAGCCAATATCCTAATATTATGCATGCTAATAAGGAGCTATTAGAGTGTTACCAAAATGGCTATAATTAAATTATTTAAATTAGTCATTTTATTTAGCGAGGATGAATTACATTAATCAAAAGGGACAGTAAAGTCATTTATAATACAGAATATTTATATTACAGATAAAATGTGTCCTTTTGACCTTTTTGTTTATCAAAGAAGCCTGAAAAAAAATCACGTTTCCTCAACAAAAAAACAAAACAATTGAGCAGCTCAATAATTTAAAAACTTTTTTAATTTGATATAAGTTGACAAATACACTGATGTAGCAACACATAGCTTTCCATTTCTTTATGTATCATCAAATCAAGCACTCAAAACAAAAACAAAAAGTTCCCCAGTCCTGTCCCTTGCCAAACTCATTTTACTCATCATAAATTACCTTCTCTTCACATCGCCTCCCTTCTAGTGAGCTCAGTGGGGCCTCCTAGACTCTCAACCAGCAATTAAGTCTTGAATGGGAGTTATCGTGTGCCATGACCTCCCATGACCCACTCATTGAAAAACCACTGCATTCTCTCTCCATTGAGTCTGTCTTTAGTATTCAAGGCACTGACCACTGATTTGAACAGTACTATCCTTAGCAGCAAATAAGGTCAGTGGGTCAATTTAGAGAAATGCAGGCTTTGTCATAAATGATCGAAAAATGCAGCGTTTCAGCAATTAAACCCTTGTCCGAAAGCAAAAATAATTAGAACCCAAATACATAGATCTTTAACACTGTAAAGCCTGACATTAGGTAAATCTAAATTTCTAAATCGGAACATATTAAACTATTAAAAAATCTTTATAAAGCTGTGCACGCGTTTTATTATTCTAGCTTATGAGTTTATACTATTTGGTTCATATATTTATGATCTAGTAAGAATATGGAGCTCACACTCAAAGAGGAAGAAAAAAAACAACAATATGCATTTTATTCAGAGCCCCAAACTGAACAAAAATATGCAATTTGATTCAGTTGCTGATAATTATATGGCTATGGGTAAGATGAAATTCTGATAGCGTTAAATGTAAATCAATGAGACATTTATAATTTAAGTATAAATTAAAGTTTATAGTTTAAGTATAAACTACTTATAAAATTCTAATATCAGTCGTCAATCTGTTTCGCAAAATAATTTCTTGGAAGGATGATATGTAAAAAGCTTAGACTTATGATCAAAGCTCTGCGGTTTACGACCATTAAGAAATCAATGTTAAGTGGTATCTTCATTTTATACAAAAGCAGGAAAAATGAACTAGCGTAAGGATTTAAAGGGGTTTTAAAGGATTTAAAGGGTCAAATTATGATGGCTATAGGTGACTGGGTTAGAACATCTCCAAAACTGCAGCTCTTGTGGGGTCTTCCCGGTCTTCAGTGGTCAGTATCTATCAAAAGTGTCCAAGGAAGGAACCGTGGTGAACCAGCGACAGGGTCATTGGCGGCCAAGGCTCATTGGTGCACGTGAGGAGCAAAGGCTGCACTTGTGGTCCGATCAAACAGATGAGCTACTGTAGATCAAATTGCTCAAGAAGTTAACGCTGGTTCTGATAGAAAGGTGTCAGAATACAAAGTGCATTGCAGTTTTTTGCATATGGGGCTGTATAGCCACAAACCAGTCAGCGTGCCCATGCTGACCCCTGTCCACCGCCGAAAGCGCCAACAGTTGCCAGATTCCACACCTTTAGGGTTCTGGTGGAATCCATGCCTTTCCAGGTCAGGGCTGTTTTGGAAGCAAAAGGGGGACCAGCAAAATATTGGGAAGGACGTCATAATTTGGTCTAAATAAGTTGTTTCAGTCCAGTAAATTACTCATAATATAAAAGTTATTGTTCGATGGACCCACTTTATATAAGGTGGCCTTAACTACTATGTACTAACATTTTAATTAATCGTTTGATACAATGCATTTATTGTGTACATACATGTTTTTACATTGTACTTTCATTTAAAAAAATACCTGCATGTAATTACGTCTGTAATTAATTTCTATAGTTATATAACTACACAGTTGGCACTTCCCTTACACCTAACCCTACTCTTAAACTCACCCATACCACCACACCTGTCCCTAACTCTACCCGTATCCCACCTCAATATCGGCAAAAGTGTTTTGCAATCAGCCGGATCTCACGAAAATGCGTATAAATCGTACGAGTGTGCAATGTCGTGGAATGTATACCCCAAAACTCATATTGGCGTGTCTATGCCACGCTGTTTTTCGCGTGCATATGAGACGCAATTTATGGCGTATTATACATACAAACCCCCCACCCCACTACCATAAACCTACCCAAGAGCGTATTATACATACAAACCCCCACCCCACTACCCTAAACCTACCCAAGAGCGTGCCATATATACGCCATAAAGTGCGTATCATATGCACGCGAAAAACAGCGTATCATATGCACGCCAAAATGATCATATCATATGAGTTTTGGCATACATTGCACACTCGTACTATTTATACGCATTTACATGTGATCGGGTTGGTTTTGCAATACAATTTGAACACAGTAAGTACATTGTATTTATTTTTTGATGTGAGTACATATCTTAAGGCCACCTAATATAAAGTGGGCCCTTTTACTTAATAATAAAAAACTATGAACTGTCAATCAAAGGGCAGAACGCACGTAAAGGATTGCATACAAAAGAAGGGTTTTTTTTTAGCAAAGTTTTTGATCATGAGGGTAAAGTAAGAAATGTGTTAAAGTTTACAATATAAACAGTGAAAGTTACCTTAACAAGCCACGACAGACACTATTGAACCGGCTTTGATCCAGTCCCTAACAGAATATCCACTGTATAGCGCTAATGATTTTTACAGTAGCTTTATCTGCTCCCAAGCTCATTAGAGGTAAATACGTTTAATCACTGTTTACAGAGTCAATAGCTAATATACTAATCGCCGTGGCACAGGGTGGCCTTTCATTTTCATGGACAACATCTTGAACGACAACAAGGTGCGCTTCAGCCAGCTGCTGTTGAAAGGGTAGAGTTCATATGTGTTAAATGCGCCTCCTCACCTTCAAGAACCTTTATTAAATGCATTTGTCTAAATGGGAGCCCATCACAAACAGCTGCTATAGCACAGAGAAACACGTGTAAACAGTGGAGCTTCTGTGGTAATTGGTGTGGAGCCTTTCATGAAGATAACACCAAATACATCCATCACACAGCAAAACCTTTTTATTTTAGATCATTTTCAATGACACCCTCTTTTCTAGCCCTCAAACATCCATTTACTTTTTTTTCCCCAACACAAATGTGACCTTTCATTTATTTTTTTCTCGAGATGTTATTACCAAAACACTAATTTTACACCTCAGCCATTATCCTGAGTGGCCGTGGGCTCACGTTACAGGGGTGTTTTATGATGTCATATTTCTGTTTGCAAGCGTGTGATAACAGAAGGACTGACAGGGCCAGTAATGGGTGCCCAGTGAAATGTCATGCTCTATCAGCGGCCCAGAGCAGCACAGGAGGGCCGTTGTGAGACAGGGGCCAGACGCAGGGCCTCCGCTGTTGTTATTGGTGCTGCTGCAGCCTCGCTGCTCTGTCTGTATAGGAGAGAGAGAGAGAGAGAGAGAGAG
This sequence comes from Pseudorasbora parva, assembly GCF_024679245.1. Lineage (NCBI taxonomy): Eukaryota > Metazoa > Chordata > Actinopteri > Cypriniformes > Gobionidae > Pseudorasbora > Pseudorasbora parva. Next base: position 17,784,666 of record NC_090181.1, read on the forward strand.
AGAGAGAGAGAGAGAGAGAGAGAGAGAGAGAGAGAGAGAGAGAGAGAGAGAGAGAGAGAGAGAGAGAGAGAGAGAGAGAGAGCACGGCAGATGTGACCTCCTCACACACACAGAGCTCCTTTTGTGTCCCAGTTATTCAGTGTTCCTCTGGGTCTGCCCCTGCCCTCAACCATTAACAGCAACTGCCCGTAACTGCGAGAAAAATAGAGAACTGGACACGCATGCAACACAGCAATGTCAGTGTATTTAGAAGAAATTTACCCGAAAAGCATCAGGAATATGTTTGACTGCTTTCAAATCTGACACCTCCAGGCAGAATGTATTGTGATTGGAGCTAATATCTTAAAAGTGTTTGAGACGCTAATGGAACATGCTCCGACGCATTGAACAGAGGTGTTCATGTGACCGGGAAAGTTCAAGTCCAGCATGCAACAGTTTCTGATTCTATTTCTCTTCTGCTCCCCATTCTTTCTTCTTGTTGTTAAAAGTGGATTCAATTATTAAATAATTGCATAAATTAAATAATTGAATGAATGAATGAATGAATGAATGAATACAAAAACAGACTTTATTTTAACATAAAAAAAACAAATATAATGGAGCGAATATCATAGAATTTACAAAAAAATTGTATGATATTCTATGATATTCAATATATATATATATATATATATATATATATATATATATATATATATATATATATATATATATATATATATATATATATAAAATATAATACATCCTGTGCGTGTGTGTGTGTGTGTGTGTGTGTGCGCGCGTGCGCGTGTGCATGTGCGTGTGCGTGTGTGTGTGTGTGTATGTATGTATGTGTGTGTGCACACACCCACACCCACCCACCCACACACACACCCACATGCACACGTACAAGCACACGCACACGCACACGCACACGCACACGCACACGCACACGCACACGCACACGCACACGCACACGCGCGCGTCTGGTTCACTATCTTTGTGGGGATTCTCTAGGGACTCTCCATAGATGTAATGGTTTTATACCATACAAACGGTATTTTCTATCCCTTTACACTGCCCCTGTCCCCACATTGTGCATTTTTACTTTCTTAAAAAAGCTCATCCTGTATGATTTGTAAGCCTTTTGAAAAGTGGGGACCGCTGACTGGTTCCCACAATGTAGGTGACATCAGGTTATACTATCTTGTGGTAAGTTACAGTAAGTAAATAAGTGCATTTGCATTTGCACTTTAATATTCATAAAATTAAACAAATCTAAATGAAACTAAAATAATCACATTTTAATGATAAAAGAACAATATATCTATCAATATATCTATCTATCTATCTATCTATCTATCTATCTATCTATCTATCTATCTATCTATCTATCTATCTATCTATC
>NC_090181.1:18714615-18812115 GCF_024679245.1 Pseudorasbora parva
CAGCGTCTGTCAGTGGCGTCTCAGGAAGTTGTTTAAAATCCTGCTGTGCCACAGAGCGCCATTTCAAGGTTTTATAGTAAATGTATATTATATTTGCCTCAAATCGTCAGTGTACATACTGATTTCACCTTGTGCTACAAGATACACCCATTGTGCAGCTCTTCTGTCAAAAGTTGATTCAAAATTGAGTTTGCACTTATATAATGTGCGCATCCGGTGTGAGATTACCTGAGGCGCGGCGCTGAGATTCGCGTCCGGTGTGCGACACCCTTTAGGCATAATCGGCTTAAGAACTTGCATGTAAATGCACTCAGTGTTCTTTTCATTTATTAAAAAACGTTTTACAAATGTTTATCCGCCACATTACCGATTTATTTAAACCTAAATAAAGAAAGCCATTGTCAGTTTGTCTGTCAGTTGGCAGGCAGCTTTGGTCGCTTTTATTAAAAGTTGTTGCTGTGTGCAGTGTGTAAGGGAAAATAAAAATAGTTTTACCCTCCTGCTGTCTACTTTCGTGCTCCTTCAAACCCATTCACACACACATAGATGATTCGACTATCAATCGAATATAGAGAGATTCGACAATTCTGATTTGAATGTGTTAATCCAAAAATTTTACATATTGTGCCTTTATAGACATTAAAATGAAAAAAAGTGTCCAAGATAAAGAATGTGAAAGAAGTAAAAATCTTTTTAAAAATCTAAACATGTTCTTAGATTAAAAAAATAGAAAAAAGATAGAAAAAATATTGTGTTGGTTAATTCATGTTTTTTTTAAAACATTTTTTTAAAGAAAAGTTTACAGTTAATGGCCTTCAAATAAAAATTAATAACTTAAAAATAAGAGTAATACTTTACAATAAGGTTTCATTAGTTAACATGAACTATGAACACTACTTCTACAGCATTTATTAATCTTAATGTTCATTTCAATATTTACTTATACATTAGTACATTTTACCATGCTAATTAGAACAATGCTGTTTCTTCATATATATATATGAAGAAATATATATATATATATATATATATATATATATATATATATATATATATATATAAAATATTTATTTATTTATTTATTTAAATATATATTTTTGTATTTCAGGTGCTGTGCGGTTGCCAGATATGTCTAAAAAGCCTGCAGCTCTAAAGCAAACAGTAAGGAAGCCTTTGGAGTCAGTGGTGAGATATCTGGGTGAGTGAAGCTGTTGTTAGGGGTTAACAACTTATGACCCAAGACCAGTAGTGAAAAATAAAGACCAAGAGTCAGGAGTGCAATTAATTAAAAGAAAAATTTACTGAAGAATAGTTTGCAGTTTCATCAGCTGAAGCCAGCTTTAAGTCTCACAAGGAGTTCGTAGGCCACGCTCCCTCTCTCCCCATCTCGTTGTACCGTACATACAATTGTCCCAGCGGTTATACTGTTTTCAAGGTCTATCCACGTCATTACTAGATGGTGGATGATTCTGATTGGCTCAGAGAAAATGAAAAGTCATGGTAAATTTCCACACACTGTCAGTTAATAAGATCCACGTGTCCATACACGTGTCACTTGTTGACGCTTTCACTCCGGAATTAGGTACATAGTGACCTTCCATGTATGGAGCAGGTGCCAGCTTGCCCAGAATGACAAGTCTTAGGACGCCCATTGTACACCTTCTCAACACTGATCTGTAACACAGAATATTGTGTACATACAAAGATACATAGTCTCTCCAAGGTTGGAGCTGATTAAGCTCCAGTTCTGACCAGAAAGTTTCATAAAACACAAATAACATGTGCTTTCTCTCAGTGAGAGGTACAGACAATAGTACAGGCAATATTCATTCAACTCTTTAGTGTTTCAGTAAAAGGAAATATAAAATCATTTAAATATAATAAAAATGAAAGGCAAATCCATATTTCATCTCTTGAAGCCAGGATAAGTGAGCAAACACTGTTCCTCAGTTTAGGGGTGTGTGTGATACCTCCAAAATCTAAACACAACTGAAATCAAGTGTTTAGCGACACATCACACATCCCTAGGACAGACCCTCAGTCGCCACTCAGAGACCAAATACAGACTTTAGAAAACATAAAGGAAGAACAATCAGTGGTTCAATTGATTCAAGTTAAACTGGAAAGAACCATTATAATAATATAGGAGCATAAATATAAATTAAGGTTTTGATTATAAATTTAATAAGGATATAGGTATATTGAAGCGGCAGTGGATTTCAGAATCCCCCTTTCACTGTCTTTTTTACAATACTTTTTTTTTTTTTAAAGCAAACCCATTTTAATCATAATTTTACCCAAATATGTTCCAGAGGCCCACCCTTGCCCACCCAAATTAGATCCTCCACGAGGAGCCACCATTTCAACAGCCAGCCTGACGCCCATCAAATCCACGCCCATCCTCAACAACGGCTCTCCAACCATCCTGGGCAAACGCTCCTACGAGCAGCACAACGGATTGGACGGTAAGGAATTGGGTTGTGTGTGCAAGATGCTGTTTCTGTGCTGCCCACACAACGCTACTCCTACTCTTCTTGCCATGTTTCATTCACTTGTCTTAAACTCTCCCACTCTTTTCTCCACCAACCCCCATACAGAAGAAAACACGCACACACACACACACACACACACACACACACACACACACACACACACACACACACACACACACACACACGTGCTACTTTAATCTCTGAATGGCTTTCAGGGTTGTCATGGTAACGGATCAGCAGTGCCTCACATGGATCATTAGTCCTGCGAGAGATCAGACCCCAAAAACACAGAGTAAAGGCACTGTAACTGTCGATTCAAAAGGAGGGCTTCCCGAGCACGTGGTGCGGATGTTAGGAACGCTTATGTATGCTCCCATGTCACATTGTGCTTCATTACCCTCTTGTCTCCATGAAGGGTTTGGAGAGAAACCAATGTTCAGTGGTTATATAAATTCCTGATGAGCTTGGCACCATTCTGTCCAAAGCAGCAAATCCTTTTTCTTCACCCCACACCCCAGCATGCTTTTTTATTTGGGTTCTTTATTTACTTATTGTTACAATTGGTGTTACGTGATAAATGGCTCGTTCCCATGTTGCCGTCCTCAAACCTGGTCCTTTGTCATGTGAGCCGCATGTATTATGTAAAGGATGGAGTTAGCAAAAGAGTGCCTGTAGTACCTCTTATAACCAATAGGGCCACATGACCCTTCGGGGTGAGCGGCACATGAAACTATAGCAGTGACTGGAGTCTCAAAGGCCGTAGCATTTTTTTCAAAACGTAGTAAGCTGCCTTTATAGGTTACAAAAGTAACATTCTTACTAAAATGTAATCTCACAGGTGCTTTCTCTATGAAACATTACATTACATTACATTATACATTATATATATTTATTTTTCATATTTATTAACTGCAAATGCGTTTTACCAACATTTTGCCGAGGGTTAGCACCTCTCTTATTCTAATATTTACAAATACACACAATATGTAATATACAATACTTAATGCAAATTGATTTACATATTATAGATTGCATTTTTGTGTAGGCTAAATAATTTTTATTTTTTTTATTTTATGTATACATTTCTTTTAACAGCTATTTGGAGATACTTTTTACCAGCATGTATAAATGGATTTATGACCTCTCTTTATTATTATTAATAAATGATTTTTTTTAATGGCAATTATTATTATTATTATTATTATTATTATTAATGCAGATACTATTTACCAAGATGTATAGAGGGGCTTAAAATTGTGTTATTTTTTATTATTGAATTATTGAATTATTGTTTTATTTTATTACTTATTCATTTATTTATTTTAACAGTTACTGCAAACACTTTTACCAGCATGTATAGATTAATTTATCCCCACTCATTCTCTTTTTATGCATGTCAGGGCCCAAACCCAAAGTTCTGGCTCCACAATGGGAAATAATGGCCAAGAGGGTGTCTGAACAAGGCAGAACTCCCTCTGTCCTGCAGGATGAAGTTCATGAACTGGACTGACCTCTGCTTTGACGACTGACTGCTATTCTCTGACAAGATAAGCAGGTACAAGTCTCCTGATTAGGGCTGTAACTAATGATTATTTTGGTAATCAAGTAATTGGTCGATTATTTTGACGATTAATCGAGTAATCATAGAATTTTTGTGGTAATAAAAGAATGGTGTCATCTCTTGTCCTGACCATTTTAAATGGGTATTTTTCCACAGGTAAATGTGTTGATCATTGCAATTAAAACATATTTAAAAAAAACACCTATCATATTTAAAAATGTGTTTATACACTACCGTTCAAAATTTTAAGTGTTTTTTTTTTTTTACAGAATATAATACTTTTTTACTTCAAGGAAGCATTAAATTGACTAAAAGTGACTAAAAAAGTAAAAGTAGAATGTTACAAATGCTGTTCATTTGAAATATCTTATTAATCAAAGACTTCTGAAAAAAAAGTGCATCATGGTTTCCACAAACATAATAAACCTCATAACTTTTTTCAACATTGTTGAGAAGAAATGCTTCATGAGCAGCACATTAGAATGATTTATGATGGATCATGGTCACTGAAGACTGGAGTAATGATGCTGAAAATTCAGCTTTGCCATTACAAGAAGAAATTACATTGTAAAATATCATAAAATAGAAAACGGTTATTTTAAATTACAATAAAATTTGGCAATATTGCTGTTTTTTCCAGTGTATTTTATCAAATAAATGGGCCTTAGTGAGCATGAGACATCTTTCAAAAACATTCAAAAATCTTACAAACTTCTTTTTTAGGTTGAAGGTTGAATTTAGACTTTTATTCACATATAATAATTGTATTTATTTCTCAATCGGTGTATTGCATTGGACTATGAACTCTGACAGCATCTCTATAATTCTTGATTTTCAGGTGACTCGAGAGGTTTTTTTTTTTTTCAACTCTCGGTGACGGGCGGACCTAAGAAAGGATCTGCGGTCAGAATGTCCTGTCCAAGCGGCCCATTTTTACAGCTGAAGCCATTGAAAAGACTGCAAAGCCCTGACGTCTCCATGGGTTCTAACAGCCTGTGGCCAATCACAGGACTGACCTGATTGTACAGGACTGTTTATTATTATTATTATTATTATTTACCATCAGCTGTTACTTCTGTCATTGTAATTATTATTATTATAATTATTACAATTATTATTACTGTTCTTTTTTTATGAAGTATAGCCATTTTCTTTTTAATGATTTAAGAAAATGTATGAATCTTGAACGTTTCTTGAAACGGCTTGCTCCCAATCCATAATGTAAAGGTGGGACGAACTGTCATTTTTGTCTCCTGCGTTATGTAACATGTCAGCTCCTCGTTGACATGAAGGACTATATGACTTATGTTTCACTTCGTTTGGATGCTAGTATTCTCTGGTTCTGTTTGCCCGTCCTGCCACAGCAGTTTAAATTATTCAGAAAGACAACGAAACGTTCTTTTTCTACCTTTTTCACGAGTATTGCAACTGCTTCTATATGTAATTTCTCTTTTGTGAATATGTAAATGAAAACAGGAGGAAGGCGTTATTGTACAGTGGTGCATTTTGGGCCTTTGGCGATTATCAAAGCTTGTTGTAATGGATTTACCATGCACAGCGTATTCTTTGAATTGTCTTTTTTGTAAGGAAACCTTCCTAGGTCTCTCCTGCATATATGGAGAGGTGATGGGAAATCTGAAAAGGTACTACCCCATTAATACAATCATGCACCTTCTTAAGAATGAGCCTGTATGAGAGTGTGGTGTTCCTGTGGTTATTCCTCACATTTGCATGCAGCATTTAAAAACTAGACCGCTTCAGGTCAGGGATATGTGATACAACCCAGTTTACTCTGCAGTTGGCTTATCAATTATTGATATCTTTAGGGCAACGCAGAGCTTCTCACGCTCATCACACAATAAATATATATGTGTGTGTATATATATATATATATATATATATATATATATATATATATATATATATATATTATAATATAATATAATATAATATAAATATATATATATATATATATATATATATATATATATATATATATATATATATATATATATATATGTAATGGTAAAATGACAGATGTATTCACATACAACAGACTGAACTTGTAAACGCTCTCAACTTGGAAAATCTCAACGAAAAAAACTAACAAAAAAAATATAATTCAATCGAGTTAACTGGTATCAAAAGGTTATTGGTAGTATAAAACTGGAGTGATATGTAGGTCTGTGGTTTATAGACATGTTTCCATGATCTACAATCACATCTAAAGCAGAATAGGTTGTAGAATATCATTTAATTATTTCCAAAACATGTTAAATAAGTCACTTATTTAAAAAAATACACTCTAGTTGATCCACAACAGATATCAGGTGAACCATTTTTTGTTGTTGTTATTAATGGGGTATCTTAGTTACACTTTATTTTAAGGTGAAATAGTTAGGTTGTTGCTCTAATAATAATGGAATACATGTACTTAGAGTTACAGTTAGGGTTTGGTTTAGGTTTAGTTACTTGTAATTATGCATCATTTACTGTTAATACTATCACATTATTTACTGTTATTACATCACAGCAATAGCAGCAATGTTTCAAACAATGGCTGATAGACAAAATCAAGCCCCATCCTACTTTTTTTTTCTTTTCTTTTCATTGTGCGAGAACCCGTTTCAATTGGACGTGTCACAATAGGGAAGAAAAGTCTATCGCAACTTAATTTTCATGCCAACTTTGAAGTAATCTTTACTTTAAAGGATAAATTAAGGTCCTGCAAGGCACTGGTTTATAGCTGTAAAAATCAAACTATACTTAAAATTTTAATCAAACCTAATTGTGATATTGATATGCATTTTAATTGATAATTTGTGTTTTATTATATGACTGTCACATACTCAAGCATTGCCTAAATGTTTTTTTGTTTTTTCTCAGTGCCTTGTGTAAGGTTGTTGGACTCCTCAGTTCAAAGCCCCTGGGCACTGGTCCTATTGGCCATAATCTATTTTTATACTCCAGCTGTCAGTACTTAATATTTTAATTATGCCTGTGCTGTGTGGGTCATTTTACCTTATAAACATAGGCAGTATGCATCTTGTCAAAATGACAATGAGCTGACATTTATTGCAACACAAGAATGACTCTGAAGTTGAAAACAGCTGTGAAAAAGTTAATAGTGCCAGTGGACACTTAACGTGAGTCCGTGTCTACTGCATGCAGTAATTTTGGGCTTCATAAACACATTGATTTTGACAGCTGGTTGACTTTGTAATATCATACTAGCACATTACTACAAAGATATGGCATAAATAGTGGGTGCCTAATTTCGACACCCCTGACAAATTATATATAACTCTCTCGCTGAAGCCTCTACTAAACTGTCTAATCCTTACCCCAGCACCACACCACACCACACCACACCTAATCCTAAACCTACTCTGGGGATTTAGGGGGTGTAATAATCTGGCGAGGGTCAGAGTTCGACACAACACCTGCTGTAGTAGGGATAGACTGGGTTTCCATATTTCCAGTGAAATGGTTTTCAAAGAAACAGCCCAATAATAATAAAAGTGACTCGTTTACGCTTTGACGTAAGGTTATGGCGTCGTCGCGTGCAGTAAATTGTCAAATACGATTAACGTTACGTTTTTGGTTGTTGTTTTTTTTACTTTTGTCCCAGATAGCTCAGCTCATTATTCAACCTATAACAACAGTCAATGACAACCTAAATAGATTTTTTTTATTGTATTTTAATTATCGTTAGGCTATTTGTACAACTATGCAAACTATTCCTTTACATAACTTGCGTTTTTGGCCATTTTAATCAAATGTTATTAAAACCATGTCAGTTTCATACAGTATCTGTTCTGACAAAAGTGCCAAGTTGTTCCTTACTGGGATTTTATCAGTCAAATCCTCGGTTCACTTTGTTCTCTGCTCATTACGAATCAGCTCGGATACGGTTCTCGATTCAATTGAATCAGTGAACGAGAGCAAATTGGACCGATTAAGTCCGTTAACGTATCCAGTTCTGTGAACCGATTCATCTAATTCATCACAACGATCCGACTCAAAAGAACAATTCAATCCGTTCCTACTATGCAGGCACTAGGCAGCTCACCGTGTTTTGAAACACAGCCGGTGTCTGAGCATGTGCTATTACTGCTGCAGTGGAGTAAAATATGTCCGTTATCACCGGACAACAGCGAGAGGAGAGAGAGAGACGGGTACAAATGCACTCTGAGAGGCAACCGGTGCAACGGTTTTCTGTAGAATTATTTTGTTTTACACCAAAATGAGGCCCGGATCCTCTAGATCTACAGCGGCGGAAGAATAATAAGGTAAGTCTCGTTTTATGCTGTTTAAGTAGACTCGTTTGGGTTTCCTGCATGGGTTACCCCACAATTTACGCGAGAGCGAGTCAAAGTAAACGGGTGTCATCCAGTACACCTTTCTGGATGTCTCTCGGACATCAGCTCGCTGACTGTTATCATCACTAAAGGCAAACGAGGAAGTCAATGCTGTCATCTCCATCGCGCACTTCTCCCTAAAAGCATTAATTTGCGCTCAAATCTTTAACCACGAAGGAACTTGCTGAAGTTTTGCAATTTGCGATGTCGATTCTGTCTATATCGTCTCTTAGTGGTCAGATACGGCAACGGTTGGGAACTTTATTTAACGTATTTTTTTTAATAAAACTAGGAAGTACAATGCTTCAGGTTCATACTGGTATAAATCACACAGTTGTGTTGTTTGGTAGTGATACTGTGTGCTAGTGTACAGTTGTGTCTGCGCAGCCGGCGCAGCGCTGCAGTGGTCGGTTGTCATGGAGGCCTGCGCTGCGCATCCGAGCGGCTCTGCTGTCACGACTGCGGTATAATCGGTCTCGTAAGAAAACCCCTCAAATTTACACATCCCCAACAACTCTTATTAACACATCAGATGCTAAAGAAAGCCAGCTCATTCGCATAATATGTTATGACACTTCATGAATAGACATTTTGACTAAACACAACAAAGAGTAAGTTCTTCACAATTCTTCACTGGCTATATTGACGGTTGACATTGGCACCTCACGTCCTCCCTCTCAGTCTAGTAAGTATACAGTAGGGTTACAGCGTATATAAATATGATACGTGCCCTTTAAGAGGTCGTTCCGGGATAGTTCGGACGGGTCAGTATTTACTACGCTGACTCTGTCCTCATATTTCATACCGCTAAGCTGAAGCCCCACTTACATCAGCAGCGTGAGATCAAAGACACTCAAAGCTGACTTGATTAAAACTGGGGATTTAGTGTTTAGTGTGGCAGATCAGTTCCACTGCACTACACACGCACTTTAACTTGTCCACATCTCAACCTTGCTTCTCAAAATAGCGTTTAAGATGTGTAATTATGGCAAATGTCGGGTTGTCATTCTTTTATTTTTCATGGTGGAATCAGTCTTGCCGTGTCAGTCTGTTTTAACATCACCGTGGCTTGGTGCAGTCACGTGGCTAACCCTCTCTATTAAGGCTCAGAAGTTGTTAATCTCTTGGCACTGAACCATGGCAGTTTGGAGGGTCTGGGACATACTTGTGGTCCTTTCGGGGGAAGAAACTAAAAGCTTTTGGGCTGCGTCATAATCACTTGAAGTAAAAAAGTACATAACTGGTCTGGCCCAGCTACAGAGAGGGGCAGGGTGGGTGGTCCTGAACATGAGTTTGGCCCACCCAGTTTTAGTTTCAGTCAACAGTAAGTAGATTATTCCATGTCAAATCAACCAAATTTCAGAAATGAATTACCTGGTTTCATTTTTGTGTGTGAAGAAAGTCAAAATATTAAATGTCATGAATGTATATTTACTAAGTAATATACTATTTTGTAGAGGAAGGTCAAAATGACCATTTTGATACCTGATCAAAGATTTTCGAGCCAAATCATAGACCACTGAAAATGTGTACAGTATACCAATTTACTCATGAAGCCGTATTGTAATTCCAGTATCTCTGAACATGAACCATATTGGGCCTTAAAAATGATGATACCAAAATAATTTTTTGTTTAAAAACCACAATCTAAAAGGACATTAAAAAATCCTAATACTTCTTGAGTTACAGGCATGCAAACTTTGGGCAAAAAAGTGCTTTTTTCCATGTTTGAACTGTCACCGCTGGCATATAATGGTGCAAAGATCGCTGAAGTCAACAGATTGTATTACCGTAATAGACCTACCAACCTCTGTGTAAAAATAAAATATTGATGCTGTCATCTTTCTTAAGTCATTTTTACCCACCTGTAATTTGGCTCCAAATCTCTACAAAATAGTGGATTAATCACTATTATGCGTTCATGACATTTAATATACCAGAATGGAGTAATGATGGACTGATATATGTGGCAAAATTCGACAATTATTTGATAATTGTATTTGCCATTTTTATATATAAAATATACAATCATTTAAAGTCCACAATTTTGCACATTTCTCATTTCAGTTCATTAAATTGTATTGCACAATATATGGAATCTGAAAATCACAAATCATAATTACTTAGCCACTCCCAATTCCTAACAGCTTTCAGCTACTATTGTTATCCATTATGTTTCATTTGTGCCTCATTAGGCGCATTAAACGCGCTAATGGGTGAAACTCGGGATGAATTGTCCGCCTCATGCTGAAGAATTTAATGAAACTGGTTCTGCCTCCATCTGAAACATGATCATCACTTATCAGACCTTAGGAGGCTTATCAGCAGCTCTGCCAGGGGCGTTTCTATGATTTTCATTTTAGGGGGGCTCAGCCCCCAGTGAGGTAGGCCTGTAGAAAAAATGGTTACACTATTTAGTTTAGGGTCCAAATTGCGCTATTAACTAATAGCTTACAAACATGCATACCCCTAAGATATTGGCTGTTTATCATACCTTATAAAGCAAATATTAATACCTTACTGCATGGCCATACTGTACATGCATATTAATCATACCCAATAATGTAGGCAGGTTTATAATCACCAAGATCCCAAATGTTAGGGGGTTCTAACATGGTCCCCCGAGAAAATTTTGATTTCTATGATCTACATATGAGCATTTCAAGATGCTCTGAAGGCCAAAAAAATTGATAACAATAGCTTGAAAACCATGTCACTGGGCAGTAGATTATTTGTCTTTCTTATCTCAAATAATCTATTTACTTAATTTACTATTTATCAAAGTTTTAAGTTTATTAAAATCACAATATGAACACATTCATTATCATTACTAATCTTATTCCCAATACAGGCTGAAAAAGCGGAGTGTTTTATTTTTTATTATTTACTGAATGTTACAAATTGAATTATATTAATTTACAATATATACACATTCATTATTAATCTTATGCCTAATCTGATGAAAATGGCTTTGTTCATATTTCTTGTTCGTTAATTAGGCCTACATTATGAATCACATTGGCATATTTCCAGTTAAAAATGTCAAAAAATTAGACACAACAAGTTTATTCATTTGCCTAAATATTTTTTTCTTTTGATTAACATTTCTGACTTAAAGCAGCAGCTGTCAAACATGAATGTTTAGTTTAGCAGCATATAATTATCTTAGTAGCCTACTTGACGTCGAGTTGTGCTGCTAAAATTTACGCTCAGCCTCAGCAGTTTCTGTGTGACCATAAAGCCCGCCTTCTCTGATTTGATTGTTTTTATCAAATATTTTGACATCGACGAGCGGTGACAGACCAATGACGCTCAGATTTACACACACACACACACACACACACACACACACACACACACACCTCTGCTTCTGACGTGCGCTGCGCTCTGCTTAGAGCCGCTGCGGATTGGAGAGACAGACTAAAAAACGGGGCGAAGCTGAAGCCTGCCGCCAGTTTCATATGTTTTAAAGGTTAATCACATATTTTTTAGGGGGGCTGAGGCATAAGTTTAGGGGGGCTGAAGCCCCCCTAAAAAGGGCCTAGCGACGCCCATGAGCTCTGCTCATACCTGATGAGATGAATTAAGGCTGTGTGCGGCCTGGAGCCAAGGTGCTGTCTAGAGTAACTGAGCTGTGTGTGCTATTGATCCATTCCCATTTATATTTGTGCAGAGTGGAGTGAACTCGTGGCAAGAGACCAGAGCTCTCATAAGTCACCTCTAGAAAAAGCAGTAGTAAGAATGCATCAGAGCCGGTCATTCCAGTGCGCCAAAGGAGACCATTATAATATATTGTCCCTGTCATTGAGTTGCCATTGTTCTCTTGGCAGATGTGTGGTTGATATATTGACAAGGGAAGGGCAGAATAAAAAGAAAAAAAAACTGGGAAAGTGTAGCCTTAATTATGTCTAACATTCTCAAAGTACTCAAATAGGCTCTTAAAGGGACAGTTCACACAAAAAAAGGAACACATATGGGAGATATTTTGTAAAATGTTCAAGCTGCTCGTCTATATGGTGGAAGCAACAACCAGTGGCTGTAGGGCTGCATGATTAATCGGAATCGAACCGCAATCGCGATTTGTCTTGTGTGCGATTATGAAAGCTCAAAGGCTGCGATTTTAAATTAAATAAATAAATGCCCTGTGTGTTAGCAAAGAGCGGCTCTGTGATCAGGAGTAACGCTGCTCCGTCTGAAAGAGTGCGAGTTTAAGTCGCTTATAACGTGCTTTTGAAAAAGCAACAGGAAACATCTTCACAAACTAGTGAAGCGTTCATAAACCTGTTCAACAAAAGACAACGTTTAATAACATGCTTTACCTCCTCACTTCATATCGTCAGTCGAGTGTTAGCTGATGTGGCTTCTCATCAGTGTGAGGTAGACGATACGTTATTTTATAGTATTCTATGTCAATCAGCACTGCATTATAATACACTTTATTAATATGTAAATACCCTTGACGGCTTGAAGAACTCAAATACACCATATTTTGCTGCAGTCGTGTTTACTTTCGTCATGTTTAATCAAAGCGTCTCTATCTTCTGTTTACACCGCGTTAGCTTCACATCATGGATTTCCTGAAAACTAACGTCAATTACTTCTCTGAGGCAAATGTGGCGTTTTCCGCTCTAGGGCACCCTCTGGCTTTCAGTATGAATTAAAAACTTTTTGGTAAGCAATAATAAGAAAATAATACTTAATACATTTTAAAACGTATTAAAATTAAAAAATATATACATTTATTGGACAATCCATGTTTTTCTTCGATGTACAGGAGTTTTTTCCCCCACAGTGGATGCACAAGAGGTTCATATTTCATATTAAAGACAGACTTTAAGAAATTGATACCACAGATAAACAACACACACACACACACACACACACACACACACACACACACACACACACACACACACACACACACACACACACACACACACACACACACACACACACACACAAACACACACACACACACACACACACACACACACACACACAGTCATACAGACACACATTTTTTAGTCATAGGCTAAGTTGGCATATTAATAGGTAACCCAGCAGTTTTTTTTTTTTTTTTGTAAAATAAGTTTTCTGTAAAATATTACAAAAATAATAATAATAATTAGTATTAGTATTATATTGTTATATTTATTCTGACATACTCTTTTTTTATTTGTAATTATGAAAATGTTATTGAAATGGTAATATTTCTTTTTTATATATATATATTTTTAGCAGTAATAATAATCATAATAATAATTATTAGTCACGTTAATATAAAAACACAAAGTTATATACACACACTTTTTATTTGTAAAAAAATAATAATAACAATAATCGCATTTTAAATCAGAATCGCAATTTTACCCAGAATAATCGCAATTATATTTTCCCCAAATCGTGCAGCCCTAAGTGGCTGTCACCATAAAAGTAGTCCATATGTCCATCCTTGTGTGCTGTAAGTCTTATTAAATGAATCAATTATTAAAGTTATTTTAGTATTATATATTATTTATACACTATTATAATATTCATTATTATTTGGAATTAACTTTTTTATTTTTTCAGTTCACGTTTTCATTTTAGTTTACAAAAAAAAAAAAACAATTCTAAAAATTTCTTCTTTTTTTATTTATATGCATTTTAACTTAAACTTATTTTATTTCTAATTACATGGCCGTCCATGTGATGTAAAAGAAAATGGGACTCTTCGGACCAGGCAACCATCTTCCACTGCTCCAAAGTCCAGCTCTGATGCTCGCATGCCCAATGTGGGGCTTTTGACCGGTGTACAGGGGTCAATATAGGCACTCTGATTGGTCTGCGGCTAGTGTTGTGACGCATTCCTTCCATAACCATTATTACATTTGTGTGTGACTTGTGCCTCAGTAGACCTTCTTTTGGCTCAGACCGGATGGGATCGTTGCCCTTGTGCATCGATGAGCCTTGGGGCACGATGAACATCGATGAACAACCTGTCACCAGTTTGTGGTTTGTCTCTGCTGACTGGGAGAAACCCACAAACCTTGCCGTCTCAGAGGTACTCTGACCCTTATCGCCTTGCCTTAACAATTTGGCCCTTGTCAAATTCGCTCAGCTCTTTATTCCTGCCAATTTCTCCTGCATCCAACATGTTGATTACAATAACTGAAGAATTGTTTGCTTACCATCTAATCTACCAAGATCTTAATATGTAGCCTTTTTAGGAGATTATCAATGATGTTCACTTGTATTGTGTATTTTTTTTTTTTATTTCAGCTTTATTTTAATTACCGAAAATGGCAATTGCTGTTTTGGGTTCAGTACAAGTTAAGCTCAGTCCACAGCACTCAATGGCATTAAGTTGATTACCACAAAAAGTAATTTCCAATTGTCCTTTGTTTTCTTTAAAAAGCAAAAGTCTGGGTTACAATGAGTGACTCCGTACCCTTTGCACAAGTTCACACTTACAAGCAATCAAATAGAGTAAAGGGAGGGTTCCCATCAAATAGCTGTCGGCCGGAGGGTTCCCAGATCAGAATGTGGCCCGAACCCTGAGTACTTCCATCCATGGCTGGGATAGGAACAAGTTGAGAGTGAGAAGTTTGAGTGGAGGAGGGATGCTGGAAGAGGTGAGTTGGCTATTTAAAAAAAGGACACCTTGCTCTGATTGGGTAGATTATCTGAACGTTCTCATGAATTTTGTTAATAAAACATAATTAAAATACATTTTTAATAGTGTCACAAGATGTAAACAATATTAGTATTAAGATGATTTTAGTTATATCCAAAATATATTTTAGAAAGAATATATATATATATATATATATATATATATATATATATATATATATATATATATATATAAATTAAATTATATAAATTATATAAATTATATATATATATATATATATATATATATATATATATATATATATATAAATTAAATTATATAAATTATATATATAAATTAAAACTAAACTTACAAATCCCCCAAAAACTGTATAAATGATTTGAACCTCTTTACAACTTAAACAATTAACAGAAGAATCAATATAAGTGCTTTAAAGTGAAAGTGACAAGGCAGAGTATGGGTTACTATACTTGGCCATTCCCAACACACACACACACACACACCCACACCCGGAGCAGTTGGCAACCATTTTTACTTTGGCACCCGCAGAGCTGTTATAGGGGAAAGGGCACCTCAGTCTTTTCCTTCCAGTAATATGAATCGAACCCGCAACCTTCAGGCTACCAGTCGTACTCTCTAACCTTCTGCCTTTAATAAAATAAGGCTTTCAAATCCTTCAAAAATCTGGCTCATTCACATCTATTGTAAGTACCTCAATGTTACCTTTATTTCAACATTTTTATATAAAAAATAAGGGATTAGTCTACTTTTTTGGGGGGGAATCAACCTAATGCCATGAATGCTGTCGATTGAGCATTTTTTGCTGAAACTCTTGTCCATTTGTTTAAATTTGGTGCACATTCTTATTGCAAACTACATTAACTTATTAAATTGAATGCATTTTGCCATCACTAAAACACAATTTCTTCAAACAGTTCCTCTTTTTATTGGTTGCACATTACACAATGATTCCCTGTGGGCTAGAGAGAACCAGTTCTCATCTTCCGATGTCACATAAACCAGCACTTTCAGTCGTTCTGCTTTGATGCTGATCTGTGCAGCTGAGCTTGCGTGTCTAGTATAGTGATGGCCAGGCTGACATCAGTGACTGGTCTGTTCAGGTTGCCGAGAAGGTCAATAGAGGTTTGACAGGAGGCGATCAATAGCAATGCTGACTGCAAGGCCAGTAAATGAGGGGGATGGGATACAAACACAACATGTAAACACCGTAGCATGCACCCGGGCTCTGTATCAGACACTTTTTAATGCCTCTCGGTTGTCTAGATGACTGAGCACTTCTATTGTGGCACAAGAGCTGTGTCTTATCTCAACGCATAGATTAATATTTGATAATGGCCTTTCCATTAGAGTGTATCACCCTTTTAGTAGTGTGTGCACTGCATTCTCATGGAGTATACGCTGATAAAACCTTTGGAGTTTTCAAGTATGAAATGCAATTTTTATCAAGTGTTATTTATAACACACACAATCTCTCACTCTTTTCTGGTTTTAAAAAACACTGGACAAAACAATGTCTATAATAACAGCATTGCTTAAGTGACACAAACAATCAAATAGTATAATAATGACAATAATGATACATTTAAAATAATATTAAGACATTTATCCCCTTTTTTAAACACTTTTTTTAAATTATGCATACTTATATTAAGAAAGGATGAATTAAATTACTTAATACTTTTATACTGTTACAAAAAATGATATTTAAAATAAATGCTGCTCTTTTGAATTTTTAGAGAGTCCTGAAAAAACGCATCACACTTTCTGCAAAAGCACGACTGTTTTCAACATGGATACTAATAGGATATGTTTCTTGCGCTCCAAATACTGATTTCTGATGGATCATGTGACACTGAAGACTGGAGTAATGATGCTGAAAATTCAGCTTTGCCATTACAGGAATACGTTGAATTTGCATTTCAATTTGCATAATAAATTGCATTATTAAATGTATTAAAACAAAATAAAAACTGTTCTTTTAAATAGTTGTTATCCTATTTATGATCAAAGAAAGAGCATAAGAGACTTAAGAAAACATAAAAACCCCTACATTTTTGAATGGTACTGTATATAATTGAAATATATAAATATACTTAGACTATCAGATTCCCTAAAAAATCTCACAAAGAGAATTTTATAAAGAAACTTTTTCTCTCAACAATGTATGTGAGCTTTCATAGTCAATTAATAAGACACCTACTGTATCCATTATGCTGCTGTTGATGATTTAAGAGCTTTGCCTTTGCTTATAGTAAACTAAAGATTTTCTTTCCAGAACCAGTTTGAGTGTTTGCAAATGCACAGTTCCATGCTAACATGAGACTAGAAGAATAAAATAAAAATTTGTCTTCACTTTTCTTGTCTGTGTAAAACTATATCCAATGTTTCAAACTCTGTCATAAGAATGTGAGGTTACCAACGTATAACCTGAAGGTTATCTGTCTGGAACAGTACCATGAGGGATAATTCTAACATTAAAGGGAAAATGTAGGTTTTTACGCAGGGTTTCTTCATTTTTACCGGATTTTATGCAATATTTTATTTCAAAGATAATTGCTGTTGACAGTATTTTCTGATTTTCGGAGTGATAAAAAGAGATCCAAAATCTCTATGTAAAAACCCATATGTAAAAACATTTGACTCTAATATGTAAAAAACAAAACAAAACAAAAAACACCTACTATGTAAGTCAATGGGGTCCATCAACTATAAGTGATGAGAGAATTTTCATTTTTGGGTGAGCTATCCCTTTAACTTGTTTTGCACCTGTAAAATTCCTTTTAAACATAGGTAGACCTTCACTCAGTTAAACAGGATGTTAATGTTGACGTCTTGTTTTTTTGTTTTTTTCAGTACATGAGTACCACGTCAGCATCGGCCGCAGAACTCAGTACCGCTCTCCTTGGACTCTGACAGACGGTGTTGAGTGTAGACTTTGAGACTGCCAGACAGCAGGTTGGGTAAAATCTGCAAAAATTGCTTTTTTCCCTTATTTCCCTACATATTCTCCCCATTAAATAAATCATCAGTCTAGTTTAGTCAGGGTACAGGTTCAATTAGATTTTGCTCTTCAAGTTGGCTTAGCAAATATATTTCAAATGCGACGCTTGTGGTAAGGCTTTATATTTGTCCCAGGAGGTGTGACTTAAATAGTCACTTTGAGTTCCAATGATGCCCTTGGAGCAAAACACTTAACCTTCATATGCTCCTAGCTGACAGTCGCTACAATTTGCCTACTGTAAGCAGCTTTGGCTGAGAAAAACATCTGCTAAATGGCAAGTAACTAAGTTTAATTGATAGCTCATAATTAGATCACATTCACCTCTAATTCAATTTCACACACATCTCCAGCAATAGTTGGCTATCAAAAGAGTCATAATTGCCTTAGAATTGACCAGTCATCCCTACAGTTTCACTCTGATGTTAGTTGGACACAGATGAGCTGCTTTTAGGGACTTTAAGATCTCCATGGGCCCTTTGAACACATGGTACTTTATTTTAAGTTGTATATTTTGTCTGTGTATGGATTTACATACTAAGATCAGTTATTTTTTTCTATTATGTCATCAACTGTACTGTTCATGTAACTTACATGCATAAGTTTATAAATTAACATCATTAGTAAATACTACTGCTGTGTGTTGTCATGAAACATTTGTATTTTGTTGGCTATGTTTGGAATTGCATACTAGCATTGCATAGTACTCTTATGACTTCTGCAATACACTGTTTGAATTTTTGGGGTTGGTAAGATGTTTTTGAATAATCACCAAGGCATTATTTGTTCAAAATACAATAAAGACTGAAATATTGCGAAGAAGTATTATTACAATTTAAAATAACTGATTTCTATTTTATATAATTTTTAACAGCCGTTACTCCAGTCTTCAGTGTTACATGATCCTTCAGAAATCATTCTATACTAATTTTGATTAATATATATATATATATATATATATATATATATATATATATATATATATATATATATATATATATATATATGTCTCTAATATTATATATAGATGTCTCTTCTGCTGCCTCCTCTGAACAATTTAATGCATTCTTGTAAAAGTATTCATTTATTTCTTTAAAAAAAGAAGAAATCTTACTGACCCCAAACATTTGAACACTAGTGCAATTAAGTTGGCCAATATATGAATATATTCTGTAGGCAGAGAATACCCGAATACTCTACTGAATTAAATTTCCTGAACGGATGAATAATAAAAACTGAACTGAACTGTACTGTTTGGCCCAGATTTACCAACAAAAGCACCCTGTGTGAAAAACTGTATTCCACAATGTAATCACTCAGATTGACCTTCCATTTCCATGTGAAAATAAACTGAAAGTAATAGCAGTGGAAGTCTTTTAACTTATACTAAATCTGGATACCACTCACTAAATTCCAGAGGTCAAGTTTGGCTGGTTAGCATGACCCTGTTAGCCCTTGCTGGTAGATAACTGGTCCATAACTTTCAGTTGCCAAAAGTTATCTTTATATATTTATGGCCATTCAATAGCAGTAGCACTAAAATAAATGTTTTGCTGGCAAAATATAAATTTGATATGTTTTGTTATAAGAAATATTTTACCAGTGAACATTTTTGACGGTCCTTTGAAACCTTTTAATATTGTTTTAAATAATTTAATTTTGCATTATTGTGGAGTCACCAGCCAGCCAAGTCTGTGCCCATGTTTAAAGATATCACTAGCAAGTAATCAATGAGTTCTGCCACAACATTGCACAGCCTCTGGTTGTAAAAACCGCCTCAATTTATATTCCTGACAAAGAGGGATAATGTGTTGTTTGTGTTTTTATATTAATACATGTAATTAACTTAATATCACAGGTTTTTAAACTATGGCAACTTTTTAGGGTGTGTTCACACTTGGCAGGTTTGGTTACATTAAAGTTGTCATGAAATCAATATGTGCCCTATTTACTTTGTTAGCACATATTAAAGGTCTTAGGGTGAACAATTAATCCATGCAAGTTAATACACAGAAAAAAATGTTTTTCAAGGTAATCTTTAAACAAAATCTGAAAAGTTACTTCCGGCCTGGAACCGGTGTTCCTCCTCAGATGACGGCAATTTGACGACTTAGATTTGAAAATGCTTAACCTCTCCCCTCCGATTGTTAGTCTGCTATGAGTGTAAGATAGAGAGGAGAAGCGCTGAAGTAAAACAATGCCCTCTATTCAATACGCCACAGCAATGAAGAAAACTCACTTGCTACTTCCGGTTCACTGGGACTTTAACCTGCCAACTCTGCTGCGAATGCTCTTTTAGTTAGGTTTGTTTAAATAAGTGTGAACGCTGACCGGGACCACTGAAAAGATGGGTCCACTTCCAAACGAACACTGATGCGGTTTGACTGAAATATGAACGCAACATGAACCAAAGTGAAAAACAGGACGTGATGCAACCCTAAAAAGGAAAGATTTTTTTTTTGTCCATCGCAGTTTGGTACAGGTATCCAAAAAATGACAACAACAGCAAAAAAAAAAAAAAAAAAAAAAAATGCTAATTGAACCAGGACTAAAGCTTGGGACATACTCTGCAAGAAAAAAATCATTTTTTTGTTTTCTCAAGGTGGCAAGAACAAGAACAAACTTAGCTTTGGCCAGTAGATTCCATACTTTACGAGAAAAGGAGGTGCTGAGCAACTTTGTTTCACCGCATTAACCCTGTCTACTTTACATTTCTGACCAATCACACAATAGTTCTCGGACACCCGCAAGAAAAAAGTTCTGCTCAGGCGATGTGTCGAGAACAAGCTGCGAGAGCTCCCAAACCAGGGCTGCGGGAACAAAATGACGTCATTTTGTTCTCGCAGCCCTGGGAGCCAGAACTTTTTTTCTCTGTTCTTGTGGAGTATGTAACGGCTTTTAAGGCCCGTTCACACCAAGGGCGATAACTGTAAAGATAATGGTAAAGATAGTTTAAAAAAACATTCTCAATATAAAAAAGCAGAGTTCACACCACAGCTATAACGATATAGAGAAACTATATAATTGGAATCACTTTCAGAATGATTTTGTTCCAGCTAATGAATGATAAAAACATGGACAGCCTATCAGAATCCATCCTGCTGTAGCAAGCTTGAGCATTTAAAGTGGTAAACAAGCATGTGCTTAGAATAAACAGAACGATACCGCTGGTGTGGATGCTAATATAGCTGTCTTTATAGTCACAGTTCTTGGTGTGAATTGGCCTTATTTTCTTTTCTTTTTTTGGTCCGGACCTAAAGAACCAAGAGAACCAAACTACAAGTGTGAACACACCTTTGATGTCCTTTTAGCTAATGCCTTCTACCACGGTTGCACTAGACTTTGAGCAGGTAAAATGTATAGGAATGCTGCAACGGTCGTGATATGTCACACTCTGCGGCATCTTTTTTAAAACTATAAATTCAATATATAAAGTGATAATAAAGCCAAAATGCAGTCTGCTGGTATTCCATTTCGAATATAGCCTTTGTTGCAGTGTATGCAGTTTGTAACACTCTTTTTTTAACTTCCTGAACCCTTATAACTTCACACATCTAAATAAAAGGAAGATGGCAACCACCATGGAAACCACAGTGACCCCTGAGCCCCTTACTGCACTCTCTCGGTGGTACCTATACGCCATCCATGGTTACTTCTGTGAAGTCATGTTCACGGCTGCCTGGGAGTTTGTGGTGAACTGCAACTGGAAGTTTCCCGGCGTGACGAGCGTGTGGGCGCTCTTCATCTACGGAACCTGCATCCTGATCGTAGAGCGCATGTATCTTTGTCTGCGGGACCGCTGCAATGTGCTGCTCCGCTGTATCATTTATACATTGTGGACATATCTGTGGGAGTTTGGCACAGGTTTGCTGCTACGGCAATTTAACGCTTGTCCTTGGGACTACTCTGAGTTTAATTATAACTTCATGGGCCTGATCACGGCAGAGTATGCTGTGCCTTGGTTCTGCGCTTCCTTTATTGTTGAGCGCCTAGTGATTCGCAACACACTCCGGTTGCGCTTCGACGAGCCTGTCGTGGCCGGCCAAGCTGAAGAACGATCGGACAGAGATGGTGGAGGACGAGCATGCGTTGGGCAAAGAGGAAGAGGGACCAGAGCTGGGGAAACCAGTACAAATGGCTACGTGAAAGTGGATTGAGGATGTTTTCAACACCCTTTCCCCATCTCAAACCTCCCGTCACCCATGACTCTATCTGCACACCTCTTAGCCTCTCTCCCACAAGCTTCCAGGGAAAGAGTTGCTCGGACACAGTTAGTGTGTGTGTGTCCATTATCCACATTAGTGCTCCAATGGAGATTTAATTACCATTTGGCATTCTTCGCTCATGGAGGGATGTTCATTTTCCACCTTAGTGCTCAACATTTACTGCCCTCACTTCGGACCATATCTCTTAGTCTCTCTCCCACATGCTTCCAGGGAAAGAGTTGCTCGGACACAGTTGGTGCAGCTGCAACGGAGACAGTTGCATAAATGTGAGAAACTTTCTGATTTAATATATATCGTTCAGCTGGTGTTCTTCGTTCACGTGGAGGGACGTTTATTTGCCACCTTAGTGCTCACCATTTACTGTCCTCACCTCAGGCGAGTAGCTATTAAGTTCAAGGGTTGTCAGTAGGAGTGGTGCCTGGTGTTAAAGTGAGAATTGAGAATAAACCCTCCACCTCTCCCACAGACCTACCAAACCAGTCCATCCACTCCAGACACTCTGGGAGGGCACAATGACTTGTTCCCTCGTCCAAAAAAAACAAATAAAAAAAACTTGAAAACCAGGAACACAAGAAGAGACAAAATGTATACATCAAGTGCTTTTAAAAAAAGCAAGTCCTTTTAGATTACAAAGTGTCCATGATGAATATGTAGTAGCAAATGCAAACAACTGTTAGGATAAAAGCTTACCTTTTGAATGTTAGTCCGTGCTATTTATTAATATCTAAAATATAGTTAAGAAACGTCATGATAATATATTAAAAATGTAATGTATATACTGTATAACCTAAAGCAATGCCTTGTACTTGAATTTGGTGTTTTTTTATATTCATCAAAAGATTCAGTGCTTGATTGTGCATGAAAGTTGTCTTCCAGGAGATTTTTTTCATACTGAGACTAATCTTCGATGTTGTGTACAATTTATGTCCTCCATTTTGTTTTGTTTTATTTTGCTCATGGAGATAAACACACAAAGGAATACTGTATTGCTACATATATAGAGTCCTGGTGCTCAGTACTGAAACCATAAAAACATCACAGTATCTTGTGTTTCCACTGGAGAGAATGTGTTTTTGTGTGTTTATGAACTGGTGCTAGATTCTCACTGAGTCATTTTGAGGAATCTGACAATGGTCACAATAAAGGCATTAAGTATGTAGGTTCACTGACCTCAGGTATGTCAATGTTAATAATTTCACTTCCGTCTCTCATATGCCATTGAATAATGGATAAAAAAAATATTGTGGAGAACTTTTTTTTTTAAATGCCAACATCACCTTGGTGTTACCCCGCATGGTTACAGTTGCAGGTTATGGAGTTGCCAGAAAGTTTTGATTTGCTGTATTGGCTATGCTGTTATTGACCAAACAAAAATGTATCAAAAGCACCAATTTCTGAATGCAAGTCCTGTCCAATTACCCCTCAATATTATTGGTTATAAAACATTTCTAAAGTAAAAAAGTCTTCGTCTTTATCTTAACCTTTTACAAAATATGCAATATAATTATTCATGTTATTTTTGTAGCTTTGTCAGTTGTGCATCTATTGTTCTGAAGTTCATTGTTAGGTCACAACGCTTTGCGTGTCTTTCTCTTTGTCATGTTTAATTATTATCGTGTTTATAAATTTTAAATGATTATCAAGTGCTGATGAATAGCGCTATTCTGTTCCCTTGAAATTTTACAGTGTGCTGCCTTTGTGCTCCTGTTTTGTAATCACAATCTATAATGTCATAATACAGATCAGGCCCTCATGCAAGGACCATTTCAACAGAGGTACAGCAGTAATGATCTCAGTTGTCCTCAATGCTATGTCTATGTCGATTCACCTCGTCAAGCATTCAGGCAATGATAAGTCAGAAGGAGTGCAATAAGTGTTATGTGAATTTCAAATGTGGGATTTTCATACTTATACTTTCATACATTTGACAGCTGACTGTTCACATATAAATTGTTGAAAGGCTGTGACAGTGACAGAGATCCTTCTCATGTAAGTGAAATCACAACAACTAAAGAAGATGGCCTGGAAAATGACCAGTGTGTGGCAGTATTCTTCTCTTGCTGCTGTCACCTCCTAGTAGTTGGATAGGTGAGTACCGTAGTCCCATATTAATGGCAGACCTGACATTTGAACACTAAAGCCATTAAGCATTGCTTACAGTACGGGTTTTCAGTTTTTTGATTCCATGGACCATCCTCATTATCATTATCATCATCATGTGAGGGACCCTCATCTAAAAATATAAAAGGCAGTTATACATTTATATAATAAAAATGTATATATATTTATATTTTCAAGTAGAAAAGAATAGTAATACTGTAGAAATACTGCACTGTATAAAATATTTAGAAAAAAAAGTTACCTGGTTAAAATTTTGAGTTAATACAATGATTTTTTTTTTTAGATTCAACAACCTTTATTAAAAGTTTATTAAAAGATTTTGTCAGCATATTGGGTAATTGTGTTTTATTTCTGATGACGCAGTGAAACATAATAGCCAAATAGTGATATTTTCATGATTTATCTCATTTTTATGTGGTTCAGATACAATAATATTTTGAGTTTCTATTTATTAAACAAATGTCCTTCATTTTTAATTTCAATAAACTCAAAATTTTAAAGCAACCAGGTTACTTACTTTTTTAAGTTAAACCAACAAAAAGCAAAAAAAAAAATTTTTACAGTGTGAGGGATTTTTTTCTATGTAATGTTCATAACTACATGCAATATTTACACTCACACTCCCTCTAGTGTCTAGTCTACCAGAGTATGTTGATTTAACTTTATAAGCTGATAATTGTGAATGTGATTATGTTCATAATGAACAAATTTAGCTCTCCTCTGTGGGAAAATCTCAGACTGAAATCTACATTGATCTATTTACGTTTTCAGACTGGAAAAACAAGATCAGGTGTTTTCAAATCTCATTGGAAATGAGCAGTGTTGGGGTAACGCATTACAAGTATCGTGCATTATGCGATCAAATGATTTTTTTATTATATCGTAATAAATATACGAGTAACTGCAAATTACAATCTAATAACACAAAATACATTAATTTACAGCCCAAAAAGTTGCTGCAGATTAAGTATTTTCAAGAACAAGTCACAGTAATAGTATGAATTGTATCTGAAATATAGTTATGCATGATGTCCAATTTCACTGGACAGATTATTAATCACAATTTTGTTCAAAATCAAAACTTGGAAAATGTAAAAATTATATTACTTAAGGTTACTTCTTTTTCTTTTTTTTTTCTTTTACCTGCAAGAGTCTCTTAGGATAGAAGGAATGGATGGATATTCTGGAGCCACTTGGCCTGACTGCCTGGCTGTCTGTCATCTTGGTTTGGAGAAAAAAATTCCACACACAAAGGCTTGACACTTGGTGTGGCATATAGGCTGACGAGCATCAAAATACCATCCAAACTCATGCATATATGAGAAAGTGGCTTTTTAAAAGCTGTTTGCTGTAGTGAAATTTATTTTTATTATCTGGTACGTTTATCTACGTACCAGTAAGGCTGTCTTGGCTGCTACGTCATCAAACTCCATCAAAGCATGTCTCAATTTAAAGGATCCTTCCTTTGAAGCAGCCTTTGTTTCACATCCTTTCATTTTGAAGGATGCATCAAGGGTATCCTATGAGTCCTCCAATCCTTTGCACACACTCCAATTCACAAAAAAGAATTAGCAAAAAAAAAAAAAAAGCCCTGTTGTGAGCGTGCACTGTGCACTTATTTTTTGGCTAATTGATTACCATTTATATAAGCACAATTTTACCACAAATACCATGGTTAAACTATAGTTAGAGTAGCAAAACCATGGTTAATTTGTGGTTACCATGGTTTAACTAAATAAATAGTATATAATAAATAAATAATACAATATGTTAAAACCATGGTTAATTTTCTTAAGGGTACGATTACAAGCAAAATGACTGAATTAGAGTGGACACACCAGATAGCAGCATTCTGTTTAAGAAGCACCCAAACTCAACCAATGGACAATACATAAACATATTATTTCTATGCACTCAACTGCCAGCCGCTATAGACCATAGACTGTAAAAGAAAGCTATAGACATGCTCTGTGATCATCTCACCAGAAGATGGCGTCCGTGGGACTTCCGGCGTCCGAGTTCACGTTCTCATTTTCACTCACTCATTGGACTAGCCTATGTTAGTGCAGTAACGCATGGATTAACTAACGAAAATATAGAGAGCGATGTCTATTACAATTCTAAAATATAGAATTGATGTCTAAATCTAACTGATATTTGAAAGATGTTATACTACTATGCTGTCCCATATATTCGTTGTACCTCAGAATCTTGCAAATAATCTGTTGTAGGCTAATGAGTTCTCAGATGTTAGCTTTTGTTTCGCTGCATTAGGCCTAGGCCTACCTGCTTGATGGATGTTGAGTGAACATGCTGAGGTTTCTCGAAATCTGCTAAAACTTCAACGGCGAATCACTTCATTTGATCAACAGTTGAATCATCTGTCAGATGCAGGTTAATCTATTAATGTAATGCTGTCGCTTGATCGCTAGATGGCGTCGTATCACCACAATAACCTGGATTTGGCGCCTTGAAACCAACAAGTGAAGGTAATTAGCCTTTTGCTTCTGCTAAACTACACCTATAACTTATTCCCCAAGTAGAGTAAGAAGAGCCTTTTTTTGTATTTCAAGTTTGTTTGGATGACAGCAGTTGTTATTATACCAAGTTATATTTGTATAGTGGCCGGTCACCATAAATGTTTACCGTAGAATAGGATACATTTCTATTCTTCTACACTTTTGCAGTTGAAACAGAATCTTAGATTTCATGATTTTTTTTTTTCAGGGTATGTGGTATGTTTTGTTATCTTTCAGAGAATATGATATCTTTAGGTTTTGTGAGCTGTGTGAGTATTTCTGTCAGACTGTCCACACCTCATATCCCCGTCAGCTTGCCGACAGTGGTTGAATCAGCAGTTTATTATAAGAACATGATATCTTAGTCCATTTAGCTGTTTTAGCTTTCTATCAAAATACCAGAGAGTTCAGAGATTCCCCCTTCCCTCCGCAAGACATACATTTGATCGCATTCTGTCACTAATCCTCACAATTAATTTGAATCCAAGTGTCACCATATGTCATTGAAAGGCATTTCGACCTATGTGCTCTCTCTTTTCTCCAGTTGCTTGCCCTTTTTGTAGACTATGTCAAAAAACCTTGCGGCTATCTATCAATTATGCATCACCTCAACCTTCAGTTACGATTTGGTAACTCTTCTCTCATCGCCTTTGACTGCAGTGACAGCTCACCTATGAGCTCACCTGACTGTGGTGGGTGTGGTCTGCTAAGATGCCACTGCACTGCACCTATATATAAATATTAAAAAAAACACCCAGACTCCGCCTCCAGCAGTGATTCAACCAATCATCTGTCAACAATCCAAATATGGACAGGTCCTTTAAGGGGCAGGTGAAATGTAAATAGCCTTTATTTCCTCTCAACTTGTGTGTAGAATCGCTCTCTATGATTTCTGTGCTTTTCTGTGAGAAAAAAAAAATCATTCCAGCTTAATGAAGCGGCAAAGCAGCTCACAATCAGTGACTGCAGCTCAAACCGCTCCAGGAGGTTGGAGGAGGGGGGTTGGTTCAATGAAGTGTGTTGCATGGGAACTGAGTCTGTGGGGAGGGGTATCACTACAGTATTCTTTAAACATGTCAGTCATCAAAGCTGTCAGAGAGCAGTGGAGCAGATGATGGCTTCATGCTGCATTTGAGGGGTGTGCGTCTAGAGCAGCCCATATTGAATAGAGCCAAGTGTCAGGGCTCAGATACATTCATAAAGCAGGTTTGAAACGCAGAAAGACCATATAAAACATACAATGGGAGGAAACCTGCTTTACAATTGGGCTCATATAATGTGGGGTGGAGATGCAGTGATAGTGACCATAGAAAAACTGGATTGGTTTGAGTCACTTCTTGCCTTTATTAAAGGCATTTTAAAAGGGAGAGTTCACCCAAAAATGAAACTGTGTCTAATTTGTTAATGTTGTAATCAATGACTTCTATGGTGTGTGTGTGTCTGTGTGTCTGTGTCTGTGTCTGTGTGTGTCTGTGTCTGTGTGTGTGTGTGTGTGTGTGTGTGTGTGTGTGTGTGTGTGTGTGTGTGTGTGCCCTTGTTTATATTACATTGTGGGGACAAATGTCCCCATAATGATAGTAAAACCTGAGATCACCTACATTGTGGGAACAGCCAGCGGTCCCCACTTTTCAAAAGGCTTTCAAAAGGCTTATAAATCATATAGGATGAGTTTTTTTGAGAAAGTAAAAATGCCGAATGTTTCCACTGATGGGTAGGTTTAGGGGCAGGGGTGTAAGGGGATAGAGAATACGTTTTTTATGCTATTAAAACCATTACGTTTATGAAGAGTCCCCACAAAGAGGTGTGTTTGTGTGTGTGCGTGTACGTGTGTGTGTCATTCTATGGAAGTCAATGACTATCATTAACTGTTTACCGACATTCTTCAAAATATCTTCTTTTGTGTTCAGCAGAAGAAAGAAACTCATATAGGTTTGGAACCACTAGAGGGGGATTAAATGATGACAGATTTTACATTTTTGGGTGAACTATCTCTTTAACGAAATACTAGTAGAGCATGGTAGGCCTACTTGTGTTCACCTTACAGAATGGAAGGGTTTTTTTGTTTACCCTCACACGTGGTACATAATGATGGCAGTAGTTTATAAACTGGCCAATTAAATTACTTAATTATACACTTAGAGAAAGATTATTAGAATAGAAGAATTAGAAGTTATGTAGAATAGTACAATACATCATGAATCATGTTAACTCATCAGTTCTCTAAACTGTATATTAGTTCATATTTGGCAGTTACAAGGTTACCCCCCAATAAATAAATAAATACAAATGATGTCATATTTAACTCGCAGTCATGTCATTCCAAATCCAAACCTGTATGAAATTACTTTCTTCTCTGAAACACAATATATATTTTGTCTACAAGTTTGTTTAAGCACCAGTGATTTTTGTCTATGTATCCTCGCTACATGACATTGGCCATTGACCATTGACATGGTTATTTTGTTCCTTGTTTTACATTGTTTTTAAAAGTTTATTTTGTTTAAAATTTTACTTAATTTGTCACAATTTGATCCATACAAAATCAAAAACGTGTGATTTAAAGAAAAGAAAAAAGTAAGCATGAATGTCCGCCCATAAAACTAACTAACAGCGAGGTGCAAACAGATTGTAAGAAAACATAGATAAAAAATTTAAACACAGATAAAAAAAAATAATAAAAAAAATCCACCAAATTTAAAATATTTACAAATTGCCATGAGAAGAATGTGTTTGTACATACGTCATACTGAGTTCATTCACAGTTGTACACCTTTCACAATGCAGTTCTTTGGCCAGGCTCAATAAACCAGGGTTAAATGTTGCTTAACCCAGAGTATAAATGTGGCCTTACCTTGGGTTTTAAAAAGATTGAGTGCAGTGTAAAATATGTGTGATTATTTTAATACTACAAACCTCCATTTTTATATTCCTACTTGGCTCATTCAGTTTATTCCTCCACAAAAAGCCCAAATCGTTTGCCAATATCGTAATTTTCAAAAGCCAAAACAAACAGCCACCTGTAGGATTGCTTATGACAGTTTTTTAAACGGTGGACAGCTGTATCTCTAACTCTGGCTTGTCGCTGTTATGTAAACGACCATTGCTTATCTCCCACTCAGCTTTGCATAACGTTACACCGAGGTTTCCCACACTGCTTTGCATTTTTACCAGGGTATTTGAGCAGCAGGCTATTCTGTTTTCTTTCTATTTTTTGAGATAAGAGCAATAACCTTCCCGTTGTTTTTCATTCTGGTTTATGTATCTTCTTCTGTTAAATTTAGTGCTTTGCTGCTTGAGGGAAAGGCAGTGTAAACAGTTAAGCAGATGCCAAGTGGTTGTCAACTGCTGTAACATCTCAGAACGACTGTTATAGGTTCCATAGATCCAGTACAATGTGTGTGACAGAGTAGATGAGGATAGGGAAGAGGAATTTGCACAAGCATGGATGTTTTATCTCTGCATGGAGTGATTTAAAGGAGGCAGTATCCATTTGCTATCTTGCAGATATTGTATTGTCAGAGCTACTGCCTTGTAAAAACAATTCCTCAGTGTTTATGGCACATTTAAACAAATATTTCCTAAGAATGAAAAGCCATACCATTCTAAACTCGTACTTTAATCTGTGGAACACAGGAGAAATTTTGAATAATGTGCTGATCACTCTTTTCCATGCAATTACAATAAATGGAAATTGGAGCTTTTAAACTTCAAAAACGCACTAAAAAAGTCTATATCCGGGGTGTCCTATACTGCTCCTGGATGGCCATTGTAACTGTCCTGCAAAGTTTAGCTCTAACCCTATTTAAACACACCCGAACCAGCTAAGCAAGGCCATATTAGGCATACTAGAAACTTCCAGGCCCTCCAGGAGAGAGTTTGGACACCCCTGTTCTATATGATTTGTGCCATAGTCATTTGAAGTCTTACCAGCTTTGTACAGAACCCTGTACATGACATTTGGAGAAAAAAAAAAAAGAGATGGCCACAGATTAAGATTTCATTCCAACATTTTAGTGAAAATGTAATCATGGTTTAACTAAATTAAAACTATGGAACAAATTACAATGTGGCCACAATTACACTAAGGAGGGAATAAATTAGTACAACGTGGCCTCAAGTTAACTAAAAGCTTGGAACGCATTAATAAAACAAGGCCACAAATGACTAAATCCTGGGAGTTCATTCTTAATTCATGGCCACAATATCAGTTTTTTCTTTGAATGTCATGTGTGGGAAACAGATCAACATTTTACTCTATGTTCCCTGAATTACTTTTCAACTCCATTCAGCTGTTAACTGTTGCAGCCACTTCAAGTCAGTGAGTTTAAGTTGAAAACCAAACCTGGTTCAAACTAAACCAAATCAGAAGTCGGATTTGTGGGGAAATCAAAACAAGTTAAAGTCAAAACAATGATTCATTTACAAATATGAGAACTCTAATAATAAACTCGCTTGAACCTGCCAATTGAGAAATTTCAAGATGTTCAGGAAATAATGATTTAATCTTCAGCCCAAAGCTATTATAGCTTTCGAAGACTTAAAATAGTACAATGGCTGTGTTTACTGCGATGAAAGTATCACATCCTTTTTGTAGTTTGAAAGTGCATTGTTTTATTATTATTATTATTATTATTTTTTTTTTTTTTACTTTATGGCTGTCTAATAATGGTGAGCCAAAGACAAATTTCCACCACGGTGCAATAAAGAAATACAAAATACAAATAAATCCATCTTTTGTGTTCCAATAAGAAAGAAAATATAAAATTATATATAATAAATTATGACAATTTTTTTATTTTTGGTTGAACCAAAACCTGCCTTGCTCTTTTTGTATGT
This sequence comes from Pseudorasbora parva, assembly GCF_024679245.1. Lineage (NCBI taxonomy): Eukaryota > Metazoa > Chordata > Actinopteri > Cypriniformes > Gobionidae > Pseudorasbora > Pseudorasbora parva. The sequence goes on from NC_090181.1 coordinate 18,746,367, forward strand.
GTTGTATGTCTGCTCTAAACATCTGTAACACTCTTGGTTGGTTTCTCTCTTCCTTGGTTCGTTTCAGAAGACTTTTCCAGACTTTTTTTTTTTTTTAAATCCAAAACTTGTAAACCACACTAAAGCTCTCCAGGTACTGTGCAGAAAGTGTGAATTATGGTAATGGCTCCTGGCAGGGGAGAAAATAAGTGCAGTTATTAAAATGAATAGCTGCCGCTCATCCTGCGGTCCAGACCCCAGGCAGGGGTGGAGAGCCAGGCCTCTCAACTTTCTTCCGTCTCATACCTACACTTCCATCAATGTTGTATGTGTCTTCCCATTACATGTCAAAGCCCCCTCTCTATGGACTTTTCCGTAGTTGGTTTGGCTCTGCGCAGTGGCATGGTTAGGCCATTTGCCAGGTACTTGATGGCTTCAGAGTCGTTGGCCCCATTCTGCCTAACGTCCTTAACAAGCTCCATAAGGCTGCCGACGGACCCAGTTTGTTCCTGAAGAACAAATCCACCCCCATCTTTGGCCTTTGAAGTGGGAATACTAGTATTTAGTACAAACCGACGTCATAGAATCCAAAAGTCAATCTTGGCTCAATAGGCTTAATCTTTGTTTTTGTCTACATTTTCCGAAACATTTCTCCAAGACTCTTAAAGTTCCCGTCACACACCATTTTTTTTGTCCTAATGACAGATTCAAGCCGTAAGACATTAATCCCAACCCTTTAAGTTGAGCAACCGTGCATGTGAGAGCAGGTAACAGATTTGCTTGTTCCGCTCTAGGCTATCCAAACGGTTGGTACCAAACAGTTGTACCGGTATGTTTTCTTTGATAGTCAAAAGGTCATGTAGAAAAGATCAGTTTAAAACGTACTTTTCCCATATACACAGATCCTTTATCGAATGAACTGCAGGAAGTCATTAGTTTTCGTTCGGTTCAGTGGAACTAGATTAGTCTAAATATATTATTACTATAATAAAGATAAAGGTATCGGTTATGTTTTAATGAACTACGGATGGGCGTCTCCTTCAAAGCAGCTGCTAGCTGTACAAACTTTATGATTAGTATCCAAGTTTTAAGTGTAATGGGTGTGTGTGGTTTTAATAAGGTATTAAGGCGAACAGCTGGCAGTTGTGAGATCTATGCATTTGTTTCCACAAACCAGCCTTTGACGGGAAATTATTTTCAAGGACTTAAAAGCATTAACTCTAGCATTAGATGTATACTAAAATGTGTCTGTGTATCAACCATCGTTCTTACTTTATTGTATTATTTCAGCACAGTGGTCTGATCCTGATTTAATCCAGATTTTAGCAGCATACAGGGATGCAGAGTGAGGCGGCGAGCGACAATGAGGCCTGAGGACAGAGTTACGGTATAGCAGTCTTGGTTGGGGTGTTTGGTGTAAGAGCACACCGCTGGGGTGTACGATACAGTGCAAACCATGTTATTGCAGGTGTGTGTGCATATTACATCTGATTATGAAATATGTGAGACGTTTCACTACCTCTGTTTTTTCAACTGCTCGGTCGGTGTTAAAGTGGCCATTTGAGGCTTTAAAAAAAGCAGTGAAATTTCCGCTCCTCGCATGAGAGCCGCAGAGAAAATGTGTGAGAGTGTGTCTAGCTGAGAAAAATACGAGGTTTATTTTAAGAAATGTTTGCTGGATGACGACGGACTGGAGAGCTGCATTATGGAGTCTAAAGGTGGGGTCACATATGACCTAATCTCCAAGTCATGTGTGTTTGTGTATAAACACTGTCTTTGTCCTTACTGGGTGTTAATAAATAGTTTTATTCTTTTTGAATCAAACAGGCACAATATAGGCTAGTAGGGTTGGGTCACAGTGGTTGATTAATCATTCAGCTAGTTGTAGCAAACCCTCTTTTAAAGGTCCCGTTCTTCGCGATTCCATCATTCAAACTTTAGTTAGTGTGTAATGTTGCTGTTAGAGCATAAATAATACCTGTAAAATTATAAAGCTCAAAGTTCAATGCCAAGCGAGATATTTTATTTAACAGAAGTTCCCTTTCAAAGCCTACATTGAAGGGCCGGTTTGGACTACACCCCTGCACTTCCTTCAGGAATGACGTCACCAGAACAGTTTAGGCTTGTTCGACTTCACCCAGCGATGCACAGACCGATCGGTGGCTGACTTGAAGCAGTGCATGCCAGTTAGAAATTTTGTCCGACTTGAGACAGCACCGACGGCTAGTGACTGTGACGTATGTCAACAAAGTACCGCGAGAGCGATTCGAGAGTAGCCGGCTGATGCAGCCGGTGCAGATTCTCAAGGGGGACTGCAGGAGGCTGCTCGATCTCTGATGACAACACAGCTGATCCGCGATTGGCAGATTCACCGCATGACAGCAATCACGTGTGTTTCGTGTTTATTCTAAAACCTTATGTAACGCTAATGCTCACAAATCATTTATTTATAATAACACCTCTTTTCATGTAGTCGCGATGTTATATTATCATGTTTATCAAACTAAAACCGATGAAAACCGTTGACAACCGTAAATCAACGTATCGATTCATATTTCGGATACGCGATCCGAATCATCAATCAATACGCTGATTCATAACCATTCAAAACTTTGTTTTGAAATCGGCCCATCACTATACAAGTCATTATTTTGTTTTTTTGCGCACAAAAACTATTTTTTTTAAATACAATTATTGTAGAACCACTGCAGTGAGATGGACTTTATAACGATGTCTTTAGTGCCTTTTTTGGGTCTTGAGAGAGGAAGTGACATTTGGTGTCAATGAAGACCTTTCTGAGCCATCGAATTAAAAAAAATATATTTTCATTTGTGTTCCGAAGATGAAGATAAGTATTTAATGACAACATTTTCATTTTTGGTTGAACTAACCCTTTAAAGGGTTACTTCAGCGATTAGCATATGGCTTTGTATCAGTAGAAACCCTGAAATATATTCGAATGATTTTGCTTTTCCCTCTCATATCCCCCTGAGACAAGAGATTTATGCATTTTATTTCTGGAAAAATTCCTCCCATGAAGCAAATATCATCCATTTGCACCATCGGAGGAAGACATAAAGACTACAGCCAGCAGGGGGAGCCATTTCCGCATGTTTTCAACTCGCGCGTGGGGGATGGGGATCACACTCACAGCACTCAGCTCGCAGCTGCAGCCTCAGGCATTCATGGAAACGGTGACCAGCAGAGCAAAGTAAGTCTTTCAACTTCTCAAACTAATTCCTATTAAAGTTAAGCTTTCAAAGGCATGAACTGAAAACGTGCCAGACTGAACATGTGCTGTGAATCTCTGCCGCGGACGCATTTACCTCAGCTCTCAAGCTCATCCATGAATGTAATCTGACTCCTGTAGCGTTTTGGGCTGTGAGACTCCCTCAGCGGCTAAATCACATATTGAACAGACACGTTCAGTTTTTAATTGTAGTGTCTGTTCTCTAACTGAACTGATTTTATGAAATTGATCGCGGTTGCGGGGGGAAAGTGAAAGTGATTCAGTAATCTAGTAGCTGTAGCTTTGGGAGTGGCCTCGTAGGGCAGCGAAGCATTCTGGGAATTGTTGTCTTTCATCCCCATGAGACAAACATACATTTTCTGTCTTTTCTCAGTCTACAAAGCACCAAATAAAAAAAGAATTTCACATTTCTACTACATGAATTACCCAGTTTAAATACAGATTCATCTTCCCACTGCTGAAGTACTCCTTCAATTCATAAAGTTACAGAGTTTTCTTTGTTGTGCTTTTCTCGTTTTGCTATGTGCATTAATAATTATTTTGTGTTAGCTCTTGAGATGGAGCAGTTCAGCACTCTACATTAATTTGTTGGTATATGATGATTAGAAATTTGACTGTACATAGATGGAAACTGTACTACAGGTAGCCCTAATACACATTAAAGGGTTAGTTCACCCAAAAATGAAATTGATGTCATTAATGACTCACCCTAATGTCGATAAAAAAAGATATTTTATATTTTAGTCTCAGAGCATAATGGAGTCAATGCCTACTTCTCTGTGCATGTCCAGAAAGCTAATAAAAACATCATCAAAGTAGTCCATATGTGACATCAGTTGGTTGATTAGAGTCTCTTGAAGCATCAAAATACATTTGGGTCCAAAAATATCAAAAACTACAATTTTATTCAGCATTGTCTTCTCCTCCATGAGCCTCCAAAAAGAATCAAACGGTTAATGAATCAGTGAATCGATCAAAGATTAGGGTCACCAATGTCACGTGATTTCAGCAGTTTGGTGCTTCAGAACTGCTGAAATCACGTGACATTGGCGACCCGAATCTTTGATCGATTCACTGATTCATCGACCGTTTGATTCTTTTCAACGCCCGCGATGTCCTGTGCCGAGGCACAACTCATGTAAAGTTGATAATTCCGCAAATGACTGCAATTGCAGTTTTCGAACAGAGATGGTGCCAAAGAGGAAAAACTATGGACTGCAGCTATAATGAATCTCTTTTGTGTTGTCGATTACTAGCCTAGAAATCTAGACGCACCCTAGCGGCAGCAAATTTAATCTGCCCGCAAGTGTCGTCTAGGAACTCTCAATACCCTTCTGAGCTGTATTCCTCACAATCTGGACGGGCCAATCACGTCGTGTATAGAGTCGGCGGGCGGGGCCATAATGACGACAGCCGAGTTCCGTTTGCGTGCTTCTATTAAACACAGAAACTGGCGAACGGCGGCAGTCTTTCGAATCAGCTTTGACCGCGACTCTGGAAGACTTGGAGTTAAGCTTTTCTCTGAGAAAAGAACAAAGAACGGCACTGAAGTCATTCTTAAAAAGGGAAGATGTGTTTAGGAGTTTAGCCGACCGGATACGGTGAATGTTTAATCTATCAGCGAGCTCTGTTTCACCTTCGTTGCTCTGGTTGGTTGTAGCGCAATCCTATCGCGTGCAGAGGGAGTTTGAAAGACAACCGTTTATCCCGCCCCTCGGATTGAGCCCTGTCTATGGTGAGTTTCCAGACCAAACATCTTGATGTCGGTCTGGCTTGTCAGGCTAGTCGATTACAGCACAATACTGTACATAAATGCATCATTAATTCACATTTCTATGCTTTACAAAATATTAAAGGACACAGAAAAGGACGCCATATATACATTTTACTGCTCAAAGTGCTGCCATTTTAGTTGTTTAAACACGATATCACAGAGGTCAGGTGCTAGTAGTCAGAGCTCTTTAGAAATTCTGTTTCCAACCAATAATTATGAGGTTGACGCAGACACAAATGGGTTTTTACAAGTCAGAAAATTTTAATTACAGTAATTCTGACATGATGTGAACACATCATTACTACTGATTACTCAACTAGTCATTCAGGCAACCCACCAACTAGTTGATTTTTAAAAATGTGTGCATCCCTATAACATAACATGACGCTATTATTTACAAATCCTCTATACTCCTAGAGAGGGGTTGGTCTCCATGCACTGCTGTACAGCTTGCCGAATCTCTTGCGGTCTAGGTGGTTTTCCTTTCTGAACATAGTTGTCCCAATGCGCTCACTGACTCTCTGTGGACCTGTAAAACGCACTGGAGCCGCAGGAGCTCAAGCGAGAGGCTCATTTGGGTTTCTATAAAAAGTTTCATATTGTAAAAAGCGTGATTTAGTTTGGTTTAAAAAAAGACCATGCTTGCATTTGGAATGTTGTTCTTGGAGCAGAAGTAAGTTTGAGTTTGGTTCTGTGTTGGCTCTTTTCCCTCAGGACAGTCTTGGTGTCACTATGTTCCTCCAACTTGTTGTGCATCATCACTCTCCTTTGTTACATTTTAACTACTGACTACAGTTTTTCCACAAGCTTTTCATCTTCAGTACTCCATAAGTCTCACCAAAGCAGAAATGTACTGGATTTCATTTAGCGTTATCATTAATGTTTTTAAAGTGGCTTTTAATAAGATAATTAACTAAAAACACCCATTTTTAGTAGAAAAACACATAAATGTTTTAAATAAATTAGACATACAGTTTATTTTGTGACTGATGAGGTTGAGTGATTTCTTACATGTGATTGTGAATGAATCACAGCTGTCAATTGGATAAGTTTAATTACATTTTATTAACCCAAGTACAATCACCTCATCTGTTTATTGTTAAGATTGATTGACATTGCATATGCATAAGCATAAGCCAACTGATCTACTCATCGCAGATCATTATGTTTATAACAGAAATCTTGTTTTGTCTCTGTAACTAGGGCTGTGAAACAGGCCTCTACATTTGGCTGCCAATAATTGTGAGGCTTACCAGTCAATGAGGTGCTTCCCAGCAAGATTTGATTGGCTGACAGCTCATCACCAGACAGAGAGAGCAAAGCCCAAATATATTATGATGTAACTCTTTTAAGACAGCTCTGTGTTTTGGGGCTTTTATTTTGTCACTGATAAATTGAATTGCACACGCGCACACACACACACACAAATATCTTATTATTAGGCTTGCTACACCCACTCATTCATGTTTGTTCTTGCTTTTCTTAGATGGCAATCATCTTTTTACACCTCGATGACAATGAAAAGAATCTAGGTTGAGGTAACAGGCAAAAATTTGTACACAATTTCCTAATCGGAATCGGGTCTTTTTTTTTTTTTTTTTTTTACAAAACATTCATAAAACAACATTATTCATTGTAATGCCCCGGTATGGGTCATATTGTGTGGGTTTGGTTGTCCTTTGTTTCTTTTCTCGTAGGTTGGCGTTAGCGTGAGTGACATCCTGATCACTGATGGTTTACACCTGTGCTAGAGCTGATGCCGGCAATTATAAACAGCTCCCTTCAGTAATCATGGCGCGCTCTCTCCCCTCCTAGCCAGTTTGGTCGTCGTCTTTATTATTGTTCTGTTGTCGTTTTGGTCGTGTCTGTTACTTTATTACTCTTTATTACTTTAATAAATGTTATTTCTTTGTGCATCTAGCAACGTGTCATCTCCTTCTTTGTCGCGGCTTGTGAGCCGGCCGTGACAGAAGGTAAAAACAATATCAGTTAATTTTATTTCCTCATCATTATTTTCTTGCTTTAAGCATAGATCTAAGAGTTTAGTGACGTTTATACTCAAAACAAAAAGAAAATCTAATTTTCTTTTTTATTAAACTTTTATACAACTTTTTATAATCTTACACTTTCAATTAATCTTGATTTAACCGTTAGATGTTTTACTCAAAACAAGACAAAAATCCTGATAAGGACAAATATTTGTACTGGTCCTAATGCTGCCTGACCTTGTTCTTAAGTTTATCATAGAAGATGAGGAAAAGAGTACATCTGAAAAGAGTTAGAAAAAAAATGTCGATCCCTGAGCCATAGTCAAAACAAAACAATGAACGGTTAAATAAAAAATGTTTGTAAAGACCATAATGTCCTGGACCAGTGTAGCTACATGCTAAAGGAGCTAGCTCTAGAAATTATGCCTGACTTTGTTAGAAGTGAACGAACGCTTATAGCTGTTTAAGTTTAATTTCACAATGTTGTTGTCTCACAAAATGTGTCAGAACACCAAATTTAAACACAAGGGACGCTATAGTGCACTTTATTATATGCTGTCTTCTATGTAAAATTTTCTCTTTTATGTCAGCTGTCATGGCAGAACAACAATTAAAAGAGTCTTGCTGAGCAAATTCTTTCACCTTTATGTTGATGATTGTGTTTTTACACATGGATCTGCTTACATATCATATCACTTTTTTCTGCTCCTTCTTCACATGTGTTTTGATCGGGAGGTCCTGTACTCTTTCAGAAGATGTGTAATAGCGCCCCCTATCGTAACAGTACCCCCCCCCCCTTTTTTTTACATCGTCAATGGCAGGAAAACGTCTAACAAATGATGGAAATGTCCATCAATGCGGGGGAAAGAATTAAACATAAAGATATCTAGGGTGAATTCAGGTTGAGTGGGACACTTTTTGCCATTGAGATGACTGGGAAAAAGTGTCCCATTCAACCTGAAGTCACCCTACCAAATGGCTCAGACATTTGAGAAAAAAACAACAACTTATATGTATATTTTCAGTATGTATGTTTTCTGTAGGAAGGCTTTTCAGAACTTTTATTTGGTTCATTCACTTTATCTGGTTCATTGATTGAGATCAATGAACTGTATAATGTGGGTCATATTAGACTCCGATATTGCTGGTCATATGTTTGTACTTAAATCTTGGAGGTAGCGGGCTGATGCTCTTGACAGTGGCACTGTGGGTGGGTGACTCTTTCTTCCCGTGAGACCCTGTAACAGATCTGAGAATGGCTGCTGTGATCCAATGAACAGCAGCTTGAGCAGCGTGCGACCAACATATTCTCGGTGATACACAGACGCACACACGCTGTATCGGGTCACCTCTACATTCGCCCGCATGGTCATCACGTTTGATGTGGGCTCCTCAGTTTTCCTGAGCGTCTGTTCTTCCTGCGATCCTCACATTCCTCAGCCACATAACAGACCACCCGGTATTTAGATCGTCCAGGTTTACGTATCTCTACCGTGTCTTTCCCTCGACCCCTCGCCCCCAACCCTCGGGCCCATCTGGATCCACCGTAACCTGCCTGCTCACACAGCCTGCGTCGTGTTCAAAGCATACGTGACCGGTCTAACACTAGACATTGAATCTGTCCTATCTAGTATCTCCAGTCTGGGAAATGAGGGTCTGTCGCCGCCATTAAAAGGGATCAAGACCTTTTCAGTCCTGTTTGTGGTTTTTAAGGTCGGATTTGAGCTGTTTGTGTCTGTGGTCAGCATAGCAAAAGTTGCTGCGATGATGAATCATGATTTTTTTGACATGGCTAGAAGGAGTGTTACTGGAAAAGATAAAGACATTGATTTGTGACACGGAAATCCAAACAATGTCTTGAGTCAAAACTTTACGATAACATCTCGCTAACAGCATGTCTGCAGTTATGGTCCTTGGGATGTTTTCATAGACTCATCTTTGACTTAAGCCAGAGTTTATTTCCTCATACTTTGGACAGATGATCTCTTTTTACATCCAGATGGACGAGTAACATCTAGTACACTCTCAAAACTCTCTGTTTTGTTTGTATTAGGGCACTGTTTCCTACTTATGAAGCTGAATAGCGTAGCTGTATATGGGAGAATTTATGGATGTCTGAAGCAGGTGAGATCAGAGGAGCTGTAATGAGGGTGGTATAACCATTCCTGTGTTTGGTCAGATAAGACTGTGGCCATTATCTCATCAGAGCGCCCTTTCAACATGACCGACGTGTATCCCGCTTGTGCGTAGGTCTTGTGATTACATAGTATAGTAAATTGTGAGGTTACATCTACTTCAGTTGTTAAGTGGGATTTGCTGTAAATGACTCGAAAGTTTCAGACCGTACGTCAGCCCAGTGTATATGATGGATCATTTGTTTGAAGATGCACAGTGTTTGTCCCTGTCGCTTTCTTTCGACTGCCCTGTGTGTTTTGTTGTGGCTGTTTGCCTGTGACAAACTTTGTCTCAGTTCTGAGCACTAGATGAGTCACCATACCTGAATGGGACGCACTCCAAGCATGCTGGGAAAAACAAATCACAGCAGTGCCTCTCACTTCCTTATCAGGTAGTGTTCTCTTCTACCTATTGTTCTCTTGGAAATCAGGCCATCAAACCAGTAAGCACAAGCCTTCTCAAAACCACTGGGGAATCTCCAGTCAATTCATTATAGCTCATCCATTATTTTGTCTGAACAACTCACTGATTGACAAGTGAACAAGCCAGAATGTTTGCCTGTAACAAAGGCTTGTAATACTTTTTTTTCCACCGCAGTTGCCAGTGATAATGTTTCTTTATAAAAACAAGAAAAGATTTGGAAAAGACTAAGCATCTTTATGTGTTCCAAGGTCTTTACTCAACAGTTTCATGCTGAAGTTGATGTAAAACTTGGTGTGAGATCTGCGTTTAACTGGACGTAATTTGGGACTTTAAAATATTTTACAATAAGATTACCTTCAGCGGCTTCACAGAACTGGCTGTAGAACTCAGAGTGAGATTTACAAGCTGAAATGAGAGCCAGGGCCTGGATTCAATCCATACTGCCTACCATACTGCATACGATTCTTGAATGCAGTATGTAAGAACAAAACATTTTTGTTTCTAAAAGACAGAAAGGAAATTGCTGGACACGAACAAAATGATTTTTGCTACTTATACGTTTGGTAAAACACTGGAATGCAGCTTTCACAGCGATTACCATCTCATGACAATACAGTCCCGGGGAATCCCTGCCATCAGGCAGCTCATGAAGTCAATGAAATAAGTGACGAAACGTAAAGTCCACATGCTCCTGGAAAAATAAATTGACCAGATATTCCTGTACGCCTTCTGTTTTTAGAACGCCGAAGCAGAAGTTTAGAGATGCATTGCAAAGAATTCTTTACAAATATTTTTGTTGTCTTTTCCAGTTTAAATATCAGAAAATCCTCTTTCTGTAATTCGAGAAACGGTGATGCATAAGGTATCTTTAATACATACAACTTTTGTCAGAATAAAGGTTAAAAGTAACGTTTTGGACAAAATGTAGCTATTTTTTGTGCATATAGAAATTCACATAGCCATACTTAGACATATTTAATTTCTTGTTTAAATTAGTATGTGATTGAGCACAGCTAAGATGAAGCTTTTTTACACTCCCAAAATAGTTTTTCAGTTTTGAGTACTACTATATGTACATATATATCGTTTTTTTAGGCTTGAAGCTTTACAGCTTAGGGTAAAATTTCCAGTGATGTCAAATCAGGGCAAATTACAGTGTTCTATTATACCCTCACGCATATCTTTACAAGGATTCTGATATAGTTGAGATTATTGCCCCTTTTATGCTCAGAAAAACTAAATAAGGATGTGTGGAGTTAAATAGGGTGTGGTGCACGTTTGTGGTGTCAGGTTCTCTTAGATTCCCCCATTCACCTTCAGGGAAAAAGAGAGCGGGCTAGATACAGAGAAAAGTAGAGCAGATGACAAAACCATGCTCTAAACACAATCCATTTTTTGTCAAAAGTTCCGGACACTCCATGTGTCCTCTACCTGTCTCATTGAGATATTTCATGGCCTGTGTGAAGAGCTGTAAAATGTGGAAAAAGTCATACATCATGTTTTTAACGAGCTTTGTTTCATAACCAACAAATTATTGTGGTAGGCTGCAATGAAGATTGAGGCTGTTTAAAGTTACTGAATCATGTGATGGAACTCTATGCAGGACAAAGGTTGTGAGCTCAGCCAGTATAAGAGCGATATAAAAGTGTTTTTAATTATTTCTGAGAGGCTATCAGAGTTTACCTGTAGAAAAAACAGCTTAAAAAAAGATAATATTAGTTGATCCAGCAGGGGGCGATGTAACAGTTCCCACAGGAGATTAAGGGTTGAAAATCTCTCTTTGTAGGCCATCAAGTAAAGTTTAAAGTGCTTTTGGCTTTCTATAAAACAAACTTACGTTCCTGATCTCAGATTTCATAGATATGATGTCTTATATGGCAAAGTAGCTTTTTACATGCACACAGTTTCTAAATGTAAATTGTACTCAAAACATACACATCTCGACTCCTGCTTGCTTTACCTTCTTTCCTCTGTATTCATAAATCACAGTTTTTAATCTCAGATGAGTCAGTTAGTGATCAAGGTCAGATTCCTGAACAATTCAACCAAACTGCTTTTGTGAATTAGGTCAACTAACTAGATTGATGAGAAGATCTGACTTCAAAGAACAAGATCTTGAATTGTCACATTCACTTTTCTCATGATATCTCATGAATGTGAAAGCTTCATAATGGTGAGTTTTGTGAATCATTTATGCTTTTTATATATTTATTTTATTAACTATTCCGTTATACTTTGTGTTTCAATGTGTGCTGAAGTGTTATGGTGTAATTAGTGTGTGTGTAAATATGTCTATGTTCATATGGGTGTTTCTGTTAGCTAAACCGACTTGAAATGTTAGAACACCAGAATTTGCAGAAGTGAAACCCGAACTCCCAAAAACTGTCATTATCTGCATGTGAATCATATGTTTGTGAGCACACATTCAATCTGCTGAGGTTGTCCAGTATCAAGCGTTTGTGTGTGCGTGTGTGTCTGTGGGTGAGTGGGTGGTTTGGTTGTCTGGCTGAATGTGGAAGTTGATCGCTCTGGTGGGGACCTCCAATCATTCCCCTGATATGGTGAAAAGTGCAATGCTGCAGAAATGCATTCCAGCACGGAGAGAGAGCAGCGCGGGTTCCACGACTATCAGATTCTCATGCACGCCTGTGGCTTTGGCCCAGTGCAGCCGCAGTGGTGGAGAGAGCGGTAAAGAGTATACATCAGTCGTTCTGAAGTGGCCAGACCAGACACAAATGCGAGCTCTCGTTGAAAATGAACAGTTCTGCCAACGCCATGATGAAAGCGGGTGATGAGCGAAAAGTCCAGTTCTAGCACTTCACTATGCCGGCGGGCTGTGTGTGTGTATGTGTCATGTGTCATGGGTGACTTGGGCCCTGTCTGCATGTCCGTTCTCTTGATGCAGTCCAAACAGATGGATCAGCTTAAGTTAAATTCTGCTCAATCAGTTTTATATACATATGTAAGAGAAAGAAAAGCAGTGTGGCAAAACCTGAAATGTCAGGAGAAATGTTGATTTATCTATTTATTTAATAATGAAAAGTATAGATACAAATAGCACTAATGTAATTAATTCTAATTTTATTTAAATAATGGTGTATTTTATTATCAGTAAGTGCAAGTTTGTTCACTATAAGTAATACCTGGTACGGTATGTATTTTACAAGTAACAATAGTTCAATGTTCAATTTGTTTATTAAGTGTTTTTTGTTTACATCTCCTGTAAGAAAAAGCGTGAAAGCAAGACCATTTACTTTTCATTTATTGACCATTGTGAGATGTATGAATAATAAATGAAAAGCTATCCATCTGGGACAAATAGCTGCCTTCTGAAATATCATACATAGCCCAAGGCTTGAGTATTAACTTACAATAGGCCTAATTGATTTAATTCATAAAAGTCGTCTGTTATACAAATGTAGCTGGTACTTGTTTGTAAAATAAAGTTAAACAAAACATATTGACAATCCCACATATTTGGATAAGAATACATGGTCATATAATTAGAATATCATCAAAACGTTTATTTATTTCACTAATTCCATTCAAAAAGTGAAACTTGTATATTATATTCATTCATTACACACAGACTGATATATTTCAAATGTTTATTTCTTTTCATTTTGATGATTATAACTGACAATTAAGGAAAATCCCAAATTCAGTATCTCAGAAAATTCGAATATTACTTAAGACCAATACAAAGAAAGGATTTTTAGAAATCTTGGCCAACTGAAAAGTATGAACATGAAAAGTATGAGCATGTACAGCATTCAATACTTAGTTGGGCCTACTTTTGCCTGAATGCGTGGCATGGAGTCGATCAGTCTGTGGCACTGCTCAGGTGTTAAGAGAGCCCAGGTTTCTCTAATAGTGGCCGTCAGCTCTTCTGCATTTTTGGGTCTTGCATATTTCATCTTCTTCTTCACAATACCCCATAGATTTTTTACGGGGTTAAGTTCAGGCGAGTTTGCTGGCCAATTAAGAACAGGGATACCATGGTTCTTAAACCAAGTACTGGTTGCTTTGGCACTGTGTGCAGGTGCCAAGTCATGTTGTGAAATGAAATCTGCATCTCCATAAAGTTGGTCAGCAACAGGAAGCATGACATGCTCTAAAACTTCCTGGTATACGTTGAGCTTGGACCTCAGAAAACAGTGGACCAACACCAGCAGATGACATGGCACCCCAAACCATCACTTACTGTGGAAACTTTACACTGGACCTCAAGCAATGTGGATTGTGTGCCTTTCCTCTCTTCCTCCAGAATCTGGGACCCTGATTTCCAAAGGAAATGCAAAATTTACTTTCATCAGAGAACATAACTTTGGACAACTCAGCAGTCTTTTTTGTCTTTAGCCCAGGTGAGACGCTTCTGATGCTGTCTGTTGTTCAAGAGTGGCTTCACACAAGGAATGTGACAGCTGAAACCCATGTCTTACATATGTCTGTGCGTAGTGGTTCTTGAAGCACTGACTCCAGCTGCAGTCCACTCTTTGTGTAATCTCCCCTATATTTTTGAATGGGTTTTGTTTCACAATCCTCTCCAGTGTGTGATTATTCCTATTGCTTCGACACTTTTTTCTAACACACATTTTCCTTCCCTTCGCCTCTCTAATGTGTTTGGACACAGAGCTCTGTGAACAGCCAGCCTCTTTTGCAATGACCTTTTGTGTCTTGCCTTCCATGTTCAAGGTGTCAAAGGTGTCTTTCCCATGATTGTGTAGCCTACAAAACTAGACTGAGAGACCATTAAAAGCCTTTGCAGATGTTTTGAGTTACTTAGCTGATTAGAGTGTGGCACCAGGTGTCTTCAATATTGAACCTTTTAACAATATTCTAATTTTCTGAGATACCGAATTTGGGATTTTCCTTAGTTGTCAATTATAATAATCAAAATGAAAAGAAATAAACATTTGAAATCAGTCTGTGTGTAATGAATTAATCTAATATGCAAGTTTAACTTTTTGAATGGAATTAGTGAAATAAATAACTTTTTGATGATATTCAAATTTTATGACCAGCACCTGTGTTGTTTAGTCTCACAAGAGGAAATGTTTAATCACAAACAGTTACAAATTGATAGTAAAAAGTTTGAATCAAACTTTGATCAGAACTCCACACAGCCCCCTGTAAAGGCTGTCACAAATTATTTACTTTTTGTTTGTTGCAAGCAGTGAAAAGTTGGCTTTTGAATATTGTGTTTGTTAGCTTAGCAACATGCTATCAAATCGATTGTGAATTGAGTTACTTCATGTAAAGTGTTCTATTTTTTGGGTGTTGCCTACATTTGCCGCCAATGTAGAATATTTCAAATCAGTCACTTTTCATTTAGTTTTCTACCTTAGAAGGCATGTGGGTGGTAGACAGCAAGGAAAAGCTTACTAGGTTTTGTAACAGAGCTAAAGAGAGTGTGGATGTGGAATAATAAAGCAGTGAAGGAGGCAGAAAACATCTCTGGACTACTAATAAGGATGCCCATAATGTAAAAAGTCCCCTTGCAGCATCGCAGCTACGCTAAATCAAATTAGCCCATTCTAAAAGAAGTCTCCAACAACCATGCTAACTCAAACTAATGTATTGAGGTTTTGATACATACTATGTCTGGGTATTTTCTACAACAGATCCCCCCCACAGTACAGGTTGAATCTACCAGGCTCAAGTTTCCATGGACAACTGTCTATCAAACTGAAAGGTGGAGCTTCATCTGGTTTTTACCTTTGGCTGAACGCTGGAATTCTTTGTGCTGGACTTTGTGTTGCCAAGAGAAAGGGAGGTTAAACTAAGCAGGGGAGATGTATGTGGGTTTAAAGCAGTCAGAAGGGGGCTTTCTCTCCCTCGCTTCCTTTCTTGTCGTGGGCCCTCGTCACTTCTTGCATTCTCCCTTCCAAATGAAAAGATAACATTGATTTTTGTCACTCCCCTTTGTTATTCTCTGTGAGACGGGATCCATCCATGCCAAATCAGATATGGAGCATTGCCTGTTTACTTATTAACTTGGCTTTCTATGCGTCCGCATGTCCATGAGCGCCTTTGTTGGTGTTTGTATTTTTTGGCCGTTTGTGACCCGTAGACAAACAGAGCGGCTCGCTGAGAGACGGGCCACAGGAGGAGCAGATGTTGCACTGAAACACTCTCACTTCCTTTTATCAAGTGCACTGCATTCTATCCACTTCTTCTTTCCCTTCTTCATTTTATACTCCTCCATGTGATGAATATGTTTTGAATGCTGCAAGAACTATGTTTTATGCTATTTATAGGTAACTTTAACTTATTAGTCAAGTTGTAGTTGAAAGTGTTGCTTAATTTTTTTCTCTGCTACTTTCCAAACCAACTGGTTTTGACTTTCAGATGAGACATACTGTAAACACACCTACATGTACAGTATACAAATAATTAAAAACTTCACGTGACCATTAGGGGATTTTGATATGAGTTATATTAAGTGATGTAACATCCTCCGCTCTGACAGTGGCCTAGCTCTGTTTTGATATGTGTGGGCGTTTGGGTGTTGCAGAGGAGGAAGTGATTATTTTTGTCTGAATTCAGATATGAGTAGTTTCACGTGTGGACAAGTATGAATTTTGCTTTTGTTTGTTTTCTGTCTCACACCTGACCTGAAACTCAGATGAAAGTGCTTTATTTCATTCTGACTGGCAAAAAATGTTACATGCTGAAAATACATGCATGATATATTTGCCAGAATGTCCAGCATATTGAATGTTCGCACATGTCTGTGTGTGCATATGCACGCAGCGTATAATTGAATCTCTCCACGATATGATCTAACACACCTGTTGGTGTGTGTTCTTTGAAATCCAAGACTTTGTATCTGTCACGTAAAAACAGTTTTTTTTTCTCTCTCTTTTCCAATCTGGCCTTTCCTATTGGGAAAGAGACATGAGGAGCAATGTCCTGATGTCCTGTATTCGATCCAGTACTCTCATTTTACTGTAATTAGATTATTTGATAATATATGCTTTATTTGAATGGAATCTGCAGATAAAGATCCCAAGAAAAGTAACTTTTGATTTTGATACAAAGATTAATATATGCTTTAGAAGTGTTTTTCATCGTTAGTTCATGTTAAATATTTAGTTGTAGTGTTACCGTAACAGTATTTAAAATGACAAATTTTAGTTTCCAGTGATTTATTTTTCATTTATTTAGACACAATAGAATAGATTTGTAACATTTAACATTAAATTGTTATCGGTCCATTTTTTGTCTTTCTCAGATCCATTGTTCCAACCCATCCATACCGGGTTGTTTTTGTCGTCCATCTACTCCATTCCATGTGGTATCTGAGATGGCACAAGGGAGTTGTGGGATATTGGAGGAATAAGGAATAAGACGGTCTTATTGGTCCAGAGGAAACGAATGATCCTAAAAGTTCCATAACCCAAATGATTTGGTGCGAAATCGAACACATGGAAAATTAAGTGTCTGGTAAGTCCAGCAGTAGAGGTATGTGCTGAGATGAATTAGAATGAAAATGATTTCACAGATCTAAAGCACCTTTTTGCTATTTTTATTCCAATCTTTCTGAACATGTGGAAGACACATGTGTCAGCTGCGGCTGAATCTCTTGACTGAGATTTTTACGTTCTTAACAGCTTCAACCTTTCCATGTCCAGACTGGTCAAAACCAGTGCATGATAGGCCTTAACCTAAACCTCATGTAGTAGCTTTAACATGTTAAATTGTACTTTGTAGAGTAAATCAATCATAGGTAATGAAATGGCTAGCAAACCTATGTGCAACTCTTTTGCTGCCATTTCATAAGTGTCTCAAAATTTCAGAAGACAAGACGGTTATCAGTATATTGCGTAACTTCCTGTCTCTGTGGGTCCTCCCATGGTGCTTGACAGGAAGTTGCTGGTATCTTCTTTCTATCATCATTCATCTCCTCATTTATTTTCTTTCCCTAATGCTCTAAAGCTCCTACAGGAGCTTTGCAGTGACCTACTTTCATGAAAACTCAATAGCAGGACTTGTGCCAAGCGCACTCGTGTGCCAGCGGTTTCGCCTAGAAAGACAGGTTTGAGGTCTAGCCGTGCCAAGGTGCATGGGAATGGGGGAGATCTCTTGTAAACCCCTGCACTAGGGAACATGTCGCAGTCTGCCTGCCGTCATCGAAGGCAGAGCCCCTTGTAGAGGTAGCCATGTTGGTGCTGAGCCTTGTGGTCGTTAAACAGATTTATGGCGCCCGGTGAAGTTAATATGTATGAACGAGTGGGAAAATCAGTCGTGTAAATTACAGGATGTCTTATATTGGGCTCTTAACTCAGTTTTTTAATGTGCCCAGTTCCCCAACACCCCCCTAAGCCACCTCACATCTCCCTTCTCTCCGTTTATCATTTTCTCTGCAGTCTGGTTCACCAGCTTCCAACATCTAGTCCGCGCACAGACCTGCATAATGGAAAACCTACATCATTATGCCGCTCATTTCCCGTCTAGAGAGCTTTACTGTTACCCTAGATCCACATGCTCAAACATCGTCGCCTGCATATTCCATGGGACCCGTACAGTTCCCAGCTGTGCTTCCTGTAGCCGTGACGTTGGCATGTTTGGTTGGCTTGGGGGGACATGGAAGAGTTTGGACAGGTTGCAGTGTTTTTTGGTGGGTCACCCTAATGAGCAGCTCTTCCACTGAACCAGGTTTATGGGGCGGCTGCCAGCGTCATTAAGAGTGCCTCATAATTGCCCTTTCCAGCCAAAACCCAAAGCTGAAACATCTGTTGGCCCCCATCCTCCTCTACCGATTTCCTCTCCTCTTCTCCAGTTCATGCCCTGCACCATATACAATTAGAACCCATGCCAACCTGTCCTCCCTGCAGCCCGGCCATTACAGGACAGTTACGCACTCACTAAGAGGAAGTTTTCTCTGTTGAAGTACTGTTTTTATATGTACCAAGTGTAATTTGATTAATAAGTAGCATTTTCCATTAGTGTACCCTACTGAGACAACCCACACCAAATAAACTGGTGACTAGCTTTCAACCATATAGGGAGGTATAGTTTACGCAAAAGTGAAAATTCTGTCCTATACTCACCCTCAAATCGTTTCAAACCTGCAAATCCCAAACTACTTCAGTTTTGGCGTTACCGCTTTACAGTCCAACATGTACAGTACAACATGCCTTGAGAGCTTGCACAAACAGTGTCCAGTGTCTATGCGTTTTTTTTCTCCAGAAGTTATGATAATGATAAAATGTCTTTGTGCTCATTTAAAACAGAGTTGCGTGTTCTCCTAACCACTTCACACATTTTGTTTTAGCTTAAAATACCCAAAAGATAAGTTTTTATAGCATGTTAAAATTGCCACGACAGCAAAACACGCAGTTTTTGTGTATATCCCTTTTAATGCAAATGAGCTTGTGCTCCCGGCCTTCTTTCAAGAAGAGGGTGGATCTACAAGAGACCATGCAACAACAAAACAGAACATGTCAGAAACTAGCACCATTCAGTTCGAACCGGAGTCAGATAATGATGCATACAGACCCAGAGAAAACAGGTATAGTTTAGTTTAATTGCAGTTATAATTTATCTTGTCATCTTGCTTTTATCCACTATTAGTACAGGCCTGTTGTAGCGGACCCAATCTGAATGATGGCCAAAGCTTTACTGATGAGTTTTATAAAGTTTATTTTTCATCACACAAAGGATGAAACATCTATTTTCACTCCAGAAAATCACTACAAGAGCTGAACACACAGTACAAGAAGTGCGCATTAAAGTCTCATCCGTAAACTCTATTATCAACATACACAGCGAATTACACAAACAACTTGTTACAACTAACAGTAAACCAATATATACAGATTGTATGTCTTTTCAGGATAGCTGAAACTTCATATACGTAAAACAACTCAGATGTACTGTAACCCTTTCCCTTTCATTACTCCTGTGACCAATATCACTCCAGAGACTGATAAGATGAATTCCAAACAGTTGGTACTGATCCATTCTTGAGCTTTCACTTTTTAGAAAAACCTGCCTTGAATTGTCCCTCGTTCAGGCTATGCACCTGCATTGCTTACAAAACGTTATCACTATAGCTGCTCGAGTGCGGAGAAAATGCCAGGCAGTGCACAACTGGCAACTCCTTTTTTCACATGCTTGCAGGTAAAGGCTTACCAAAACAAAGTTGGTTGTCCTTTTTCACGTTTTCTGGGATTGTAGTTTCACCGGGGACCTGATTATAGCACTTAAACATGGAAAAAGTCAGATTTTCTCGATATGTCCCTTTCATTTAATTTGCACTTACATATAATCAGATAGTACAAAATATGATTTTTTTGGTGTGCTGTCCAAGGGGAGGACTCTGAGCTCAGAATTTGGCCCGAACCCCCACTCCTGGCTGGGATAGAAAGAGTAGATAGACAGTGAGGAGTTGGGGTGGAGGAGGGATGCTTGAAAAACTGTCATAGAACAGAAGTAAGTCGGCTATATATATATATATATATATATATATCCCTCCTCTCGTGCTGATTTGCTAGATTATCTGAACATGCACCCAAACTTTTAACTAAAAATCAAATAGTCAGATTTGTTTCTCTGCCTTTGACCGTCCTGCTGGCTTGCCTTTCTGGCTTCCAATGGAGACTTGAACGATTATGAACTTAAAGAGAACAATCCCTCATTGTCTCACCCGAGGTCCCTAATTCACTATGTGTGACTGAGGGAAGGGCACTCCAGTCATCTGCCTGATAATGCAGCTACTGTCTGTCTCACTCTGCCTCGAGTCCTTTGTGAGGAAAAAACAGACGAGTACTAAAGATGGAGAGCAAGAGAACGACAAAGAAAGGGTTCCTGCACACATTCTTTCATTCATTCCTGTGCAATACCAAAAGAACAGTAAAAGACAATGCAAAAGAAGCACCATAATTATGAGAACAATCATAATTGAGATTGATATCAGTTGTATGGTAACCATATTGGAGCAATTGTCTAGCAGCATGTTTACTGTTGCTGCCCGCGCCGCCATGTTGTGGAGATGCTTTGTTTTTCTTTGCGAAAGCCAAACCTCTTTGTTTGGCCTTCCAAAAGAAGGGACAATTAGAAAACAGTGGGTTAGCTTCACTGTTCCAGAACAGTACAACCCAAATATTCAACTGTGTACTGTGAATTTTTCAGAGGACTGTTTCTAGCATGGACCATTTCTACGTCTTTGCCGTTTCTACGATAACAAAAGCCAACTTACGGATCTGATACACTCTGGTTACGATCAGCGTTGATCGATCAGCTTGGTCATCTTTTCTTTATAGTGTACAGATCAGATTTAGGGTCTAATTTATAAGGTAGAGCCAACAGCTGATGTTCCAAATTTGGTTAGAAGCGTGATTAAGACGCATTATGTATTCGGGCCAATCACAATGCACTGGATCGTTGGCCAATAAGAGCACACCACGTTTTTCAGAATGATGAGCTTTAAGAGATGAGACTTGTTAGCCCATTTTAACGTTTGTTGAGAATCTCATCTCTTATCTCTGTTTGTTAAACCATTTAGTTAAGCTTTTGTTAAATCACCTATGCAGTTAGATGTTGCACCTCAAAGCACCTTTGTTTTCTCTTTTAATTAGTTTTAAACAGTGTTCGAACTATACTGTGGCCTTTGGGGGAGCCCACTTTTCGGGGTGGGGGGGAAGGGTTTCACGTGCATCCCTATACACAAAAGAGGACGTGTATATTCCTTCACACACAGACGAACGCGTCAATCTATTGCTTAATGCATTGCGGAGACTCTTAATATACAATTTACAATCACTGAAGAACATCTTTGATTTTAATAAAGGAAGAAAAAAACAAGAATTGATAGGTCAAAAAGCCCACAAATCTATAAACAAAGCATCCGGCTGTCTTTGAGTTCACATGAACAACGGTTGAAGTTACTCGTCAGGCTACAGAAGAATACCATAATTCAATCGATAGTCGCGCAGACCTATATCAACCCAGCCACAACACATAATTGGGAATAACATGCCTTAACACAGAATCGACCACAGAGGCTTGAGGTCAGCTTCATTTGCTGTTCTTCCAGAAATCCAAGATCAAGAAGTGGATATTCGTTTTTGTTTTTTCTACGAATCTTTGCGTTGACATGTACTAAACATGAGTGGAATTTGCACCGCAGCGCCACCACACCTTGATGGTCATGACAAGAACAGCATGTATAGTTATCTTTATTGAAGTGAATTAGATTTAAACTGCCGTCATGCATGAATTAATTATATATTTTTAGCAATTTTACAAATAATAATCCACAATGATTACATTACATAAAAATGAAATTGCACCTCAAAATAACACAGTGTCAATATTTTTGAGACCCCCCCAAAATTTCACAAATCACGTTTTCAGGGGAGCCCATGTCTTATTTAGGGGAGCCGAGCTCCCCCTAGCTCCCCCGTAGTTCGCACCCTGGTTTTAAATACTGTAGGCCAAATGACTTTTATTTCATTGAGCCTAATTTCATATTAAAAGGGACTTTTGTACTACTGCTTGATTTAAAGGCCTGTTGCCCTGTTGATAGGTCTACAATTATGTTTTTTGGGTTTGCCTGCACTTTAAAACAAGAGGGGACCGTTCATTTCAAGCTGTGGCACCTAGATTGTGGAATGCATTGCCTTCTCTCTTACGCTGCCTGGACTCAGTGGAAAATTTTAAAACACAGTTGAAAACTCTTCTATTTAAAGAGGCTTTTTTCTAGAGTGCAGGGTGGTTTGGCTGGTCTTTTGTGTATTTCTGTTTATTTTAATTTATACTTATTGTTTTTGTTACTTATTTTGACCATAACTGTAATGTTGTGTATTTCCTCTTTTTGTTGTGAAGCACTTTGTGATTTTTATCTATGAAAAGTGGTGTACAAATAAATTTTACTTACTTACTACTACTATATATATATATATATATATATATATATATATATATATATATATATATATATATATATATATATATATATATATATATATATATATATATATATATATAGTAAAATATAGCATTGCAACAAGAGAGGAAACGGATGCTAAACAGATGTGCATATACACAGCTTGTCATGACAGCTCCAGCAGATGATAAATGTCACAAGTGTT
This sequence comes from Pseudorasbora parva, assembly GCF_024679245.1. NCBI lineage: Eukaryota > Metazoa > Chordata > Actinopteri > Cypriniformes > Gobionidae > Pseudorasbora > Pseudorasbora parva. The sequence continues at coordinate 18,769,056 of NC_090181.1, forward strand.
TGGCTAAATTTGTCTATTTTCTTTCTTAAGCTGTTTTCACAATTTTGAATTTCTTGGTACGAAGCCAAGTTCAAAGGCAAATTTCTTTATTAAGAAATGCATTATGCTATAATATATGTGACCGGGAGCAAAGATTTAAATTATGTGTCATCTATAATGCTTCACTTCCGTAATTTAGGATATGAACTGAACCCTTAACCCCCGTTTCAAGCAGGCTTTTCAGAAAACAGCTGTCACAACCAGTCAAACGAACTGAATTCTGGTGACACATGGACTCTCACCACGAGCTTTAGAGGAAAGCATGTTCAAACTGTTCCTGCACAAACTTGGGTTAGGGTCTCTAACACTACATTGCTAATCTGATTTGGTGTTTTATATATATATATATATATTTTTTAACTAAGCGGATTTATGGTTTTCAAGTAGCAAAGGATCAAATTAACCCCAAATCCCTTATGCTTCCAATAAACACAATCCTGCAGATTTCAAGTTACAGCCACCAAACCTGCAGCCTGTCTGTCTGTCTGTCTGTCTGTCTATCCATCCATACATTTATTGTTCTGGCATTCTCTGTCAATCAGTCTGTCACTCTAAATGAATCATTTTTTTAATTTTATTTTGTCTTCCTTCTTCTAGTCCTGAGCATGTGCAAATTGATCGTTATTGTCATGCTGTGTCATCCCATGTAGAGCCCTTGCCATCTGAGCTGGCATGTTCTGGTTATGTAATAACGCCAGCATGACTGGTGACTTCAGACGTGAGTCAATCCAAACAAGCAAAGAAACTCTGACTCAGATTCTTTACAAATCTTGTGCAACTGACAAATCTGCAGACAGGTTAAACTCGATCCCTGTCCTTTTTTTGTTAGAGCCGCCATGGACAACATGTCACACGTCAATGTCAACTTATTCCACGGTGGTAAGCACTTAAGTCATAAGTTTTGAGTAAAGAATTAACCAGCTTTCTATGAGACGATAGAATGAAAAGCCTATTGTGATCAGGGCTAAAGGTTGATCATAATTGCTTCACTTTAATTATCTCTATTTGATGATGAAACCGAATTGGAGTTTGGTGCAAAGGCAAGTGCTACAGACATGAATTATTAAACCAAAATCACATGTTAACTCTTTAGAGGGCTTAACTGTTACTTTAAGTAATCTGAATCCTTTTTAAATCATAAATTTAAATGATATTGGCCACGCCTCACTGGAAGTTCAGTTGGAATTTAAATTGGAATGACAGGAAGAGAAAAATTATTTGCAATTCACAAAAATTCAACTTTCAACCAGTTCTTCTGGTCCAAAATTTGTGTTTCCATTTTATTAAGCTTCTTGTTGTATGTAACTTTTTTTGTGTTTAAGATTTACCAAAATGATAAAATGAGACTGTACAGCATGAATCCATTTTCCAAACCATGTTTTTGTCTTCATTATGGTACACTTATAATAAGTGTTTATATTGGGACTATTTCAGACCGGTCCGGTAGGAACCGCTGTGGAGGAGCACAGTTGTAAACAGAGAGAAGTAGCTCCGGCTGCAATGTTCTTCCGTAACATGCATGCAGTTCTGTTTATATAAAAAAAAAAAAAAAAAAAATTGTTATATATATATATATATATATATATATATATAAAATCAATTAAATAATTAATTATTAACAATTACAAAAAGTTGCGAACTGCAGCTTTAAGTGTGTACATATAGAGCACTTTTAAATGCTTTACAAAGTTTTAAACATGGATTTGTCAAGCCAACATTAAAAGGAGTTCTGCATCCCATTTGCAACCTGGTCTCACAGAATTCCGTGAAATGAACACGGACCCTTAACTCAAAAATCCGTGTTAGTTTCACGGAATCGCCGAAAATTCCGTGATGGGTTCACAGAAGGGATGCCTATGTAAGTCAATGATAGTCAGCATCCTTTGTCCACACACGGATTTCCAACACACATTTAATTATTTGCATCTGTAAAAGTAGACATGATTTTATGAATATTTATAGCCTACTTTTATATTTTGGAGCTACTAACGCCACTCCTGCCCTAAACCTACCCACTTATCAAAATATATAAAACACATAACAGGCAAATAAATGTACAGTCAAAGTTATTTATTGACAAAAACGGACCAGAAACAGTATAGAAGTATTAACTCATGTTGCATTCCAAGTCTTCTGAAGGCGTACGATATCTTCATGTGAAGAACAGAGTTGACATTAATGTTTTAATCGTTGAAATGATGATCGCGCTCCACACACGCACTTGTTAGACGACTCTTGAGCATGTCACGAGACACACGAGAGCCAATGGCATTTTACAATCAAAGCTGACGTAATGACGCAATTGGTCACGAGACACACGACAGCCAATGCTGTCAAAGCTGATCTGACGTTTCTTCTGGCGGCAATATTTGAAATGTATTAATATTCGGCAGATGGACTCGACGTTCTGATCGCTTTTGGGGATTTTCTTCACAGAAATCAATCGTTTGGCCTCGGAACACTTGGGATATTTGTAGTTTCTGAATAAATTGTGTCTGCCGTATCTGCCGTATTTTTATAATACACAAATGGGTTGGTTTCAAGCGGCAACCTCCCGCGATCTCTCTTGAAGCCAATACGGAAGTAATGTAAACTGCAATTCCTCAACTGGCCACTAGGGACAGGCTCCAGAAGGGAGCAGAATCTCATTGAGCCCCATGTTAAAAATCTCAACTTTAAAGCAGAAAAAAACATGTTTACAGCCTGGTACAAATTGTGGTTTTGGCTTATAAGGCTAATTTTGATCTTCATGACAACTCTGAGGGGGGTGAATTTTTTTATAACTCATTCGTTTACGTTATATAAAGCCTTAAAGTTCTGCATAATTAAGGGCGTGGTTACAAGTGGATAGCCATTTATCTGCCGTCTATAGTTATTGCGTCACCTCAGCTCCACGCACATCCCGCCTTTTTGCCCATTTTCTGTTATCCGGGAGTGACACGCGACGACTCGCTCACAAGATGGCAACGCCCAGCTCATCTCTACTTTAAGCTTCAGAACGGCTTATCAGAATCCTATGGGTGACGTCACGGACACTACGTCCATATTTTTTTACAGTCTATGGTTGGTTTAGGAAAGGGATGGAGTTTTTTCAAAATGTGTCTGAATAAAAAGAAAATAAAAGTAAATAAATTATGCTGACTGAATCAAACTGACGAATATTAGGTGTTGGAGCAGGGAATCCATGTGTGGACCACGGATGCTGCCTATCATTGACTTATAGGCATCACTTCCGTGAACCCATCACGGAATTTTCGGCTATTCCGTGAAACTACCACGGATTTTTGAGTTAAGGGTCCGTGTTCATTTCATGGAAATCTGTGAGATCAGGTTGCCCATTTGCTACCTCAATTAAAATTCAGGAATTTCCCAAAAAAGTTTAATTCAAAGGTAATTCTCAGTTAAATTCTGAATGCCTAGTTAGCAACCACCATAGCATGAATATTATTTAAAAGTCAGCCATATGACTGACTATTAGAAATAAACACTGCTGTTTTGCATGATGACAGATTTGCATGATGACAGCTGAGGCAGTAGCATGTCTCAGCTGGGCTTTTATGAAGAGTTTAGGGAAACAGTTCTGGGCAACAGCTCAACACTCTGGACCATGTTTTGTTTGGGTCTGTTCTTCTAATCGATCACCTGCTTCTTTGGAACAGAGGGGATGAATGGAATAAAAGAGGGGAGGGAACCGTGTGTGGCGGTAGACGCTGTGGGACGGCAGCCTGCGGACAGCTGGACCATCGGTTCGAGTTTCCCCGCTTAGCGAGGCTGAAATTTCAACCCGTTGCAAATTGAGGGCAATAAATGACTTGGCTCTCAAAACAAATGTGTTGTGTGGGTTTCCCGCTTTTTTCTTAGTTGTTGCTTCTTTTTTTTCTTCTTTTTTATCAATGCATTACGCAAGAAAAACCACAAAGCTGCCTTAATGCAACATGGGATGAATATCTAAAAATATTCTACTTAAAACAGCATATTATAGCATTTTACATGGACTGGTTTATGACCCTGACTGGTCTTACCACCATGTGCCACTCATGTGGATTGGCATATCATCAGACTTCAGGTGTTTTCACCTGATCTGGGATCAGTCGTTCCAGTATGTTTGTACAAGGAAATGTTTTGGGGAAGTATGGGCTGCTGACATGACATTTAAGTAAGGCCACACTCGCTTTAGGACGGAACACAACAGGATGGAATAGAGGCTGTGCACTGGCCTTGGTGATGACTGGGGAAATGTTCAGCGCTTTGGGAAGCACATATAAATGCCAACACTAACTGGACACACTGACTCATTCTACTGCGCTCTATGGAACTAGATTGCCCATTTAGCACTTACAAAAACATATGTATCTGTCAGCACGACCAGAAATAGTGTGCAAAACTCAAATTCATTGGTCAAACAGAGAGCTCTTTCTTAACTAGCTTTCACTGTATCAGGCAATTAATTAAAGTTAATAAGTGCGTATACTGTATGACAAAGATGTACTGTTTTTTGCTCTGGTTTTGAAGTCAAACTGCAAATAGATATGTGCAAAAGACAAGCACACAATTAATAAGCTGAGAGAAAGCTGAAGACCATGCAAACTAGGGGTGTAACGATACGCGTATTCGTATTGAACCGTTCGGTACGAGGCTTTCGGTTCGGTACGCGGTACGCATTATGTACCGAACGGTTCTTGGACTAATTAATTAGATTTGGAAAATAAAAAAGTGTGTGAAATATAATAATATGCGTTCAACGAGGTAGCCCAATAACCAAAACGACATAACAGCCAATGCCCCTGACACCGCCGAAGTGAAAAAAAAAAAAAAAAAAAAAAAAAACCAAATATGTTTTAGGCTGCTCAGTCAGGTTCTCGCTTACTCAGTAGGCTACGCGCTGAATGCTCGTGGCAAAATGGCAATTGCGTTTAACAAACCAGAAATAGAAGATCCTCCAATAACCAACAGGTCTGGTGTTTGGGTGAACTTTGGATTCTTGGTAAGCTATGATGGTGTTGGCAAGATTGATGGATTAAAAAACAACGGTATGTCGCATTTGCTGATGGTACAGCAGCGGGAATAATTCATGTCATGTCAATCAAAGCCGACAACAAGACGATCTTGTTGTCTTTACGCCGACAACAAGACGATAAAAAGGAGAAACAGCCACAAACTATCCCACAAACTATCCCCGCAGCATTTAGACAGACATTTCCAACTTATTCAAATGGCAAAAGACATCACCGCGGCGAGTGGTCCATTTATAGCCGCGGATATGAGACCTAACGCCCGTTTCACACATACTCCGTCTGCAGTGCGTGTGCGGTGCGTATTTTTTCCCGTACCCATGGGATGACAGCTTTCAAACTGCACGCGGGTGCTGTCCGTCAGTCTGTTCCAGGAGCGTTGCGTCTGCAGCAGTGCACGGATCGTTTTCGTACCGAGTCTATTTTTTGCTGCGCTGCGTTGCTGCATTAAAGTGGTAGAACATTGTTCGCATTAAAATAAACATGTACTGACGCGAAAATCTAGTCATTTCACCACAGATGCATATCATTTAAAATATACTCTTGTTTCAAAGTCAACACATGGCTTTTTTTTTCTCAAGTAAAGCAACAAAACAACACCATACCTGGCATTTAGGTTAAAAAAAATGTGCCATAATGAAGAGCACTCGTACTTTCTTGGAGGTGAAAAGCAAAGTTCTTTTTGACCTGCAGGATTTCTTTTAAAAGGGTGTAAAAACGAAAGAAAAGACGAGAGTCGGCTGTTTTTGAATAGACTATTGTAAGTTTCTAATTTAAAATGTTTGTGATTTAAGGCTATAAACTATGTTTAAATGTTTTGCCACTTGTGTGAGCTAAATCTAAAGTATATAAATATGAATAAATGAATTTAATAAAATGTTGTTTAAATGTAGTAGGCTATACGTAACCTGACTTCTATTAAAGAGTAAACAAAGAAAATTGGAATTCTGACGAGGCATGTTCAGTAAAAACTTTTGGATTTTAAATAAAAAATAATGAATAAATGCTGTGTTTGTGGTGTGCAACAGCGGATCAGTTGCGGACTGCAAACGCAGCATGTAAAGCACTACAGGGTGTGGGGCTCCTGCAACGCACACGCAACGCAAAACGCACCGCACACGCTAATGTAAAGAGCTAATGTCTTATTCCTGTAACTACATAGAAGATGGGTAAAATCATACAAAAAAAAATCATACTTTGTTAGTTTTAATAAAAAAATAATTAAAAAAGGTAATTTCTGCCAATTTTTTCTTTTTGCTGTATCTAAAACATACCGAACCGAACCGAACCGAACCGTGACACCAGTGTATCGTATCGAACCGAACCGTGAATTTTGTGAACCGTTACACCCCTAATGCAAACCAAATGAGGCTAAAAGACAAAAATCTAGGCGTGCTGCTTGCTTAAATGGTCTTGGATTAAAAAAAAGCTAATGAATTTGGTGAGCTTGCATTGCCAGCTTATGAAAAATAATCGGTTTAATGATCTTGCACGTGTGTGTGTGTGTGTGTGTGTGTGTGCGTGCACGTTACCAAATGTCCCCACAATGTTATATAATCATGAGATCATACAATTTGGGGACCAGCCAGCGGTCCCCACAATGTAATGGATTCATAAACATACTAAATTGTGTTTTTGTTGAAAATGTAAATGCAGAATGTTTCCTGTGACGGGTTTAGGGGCAGGGGCAGTGTAAGGGGATAGAATCTACAGTGTAAAATCCATTACGCCTATGGAAAGTCCCCACAATTAAAATAAAATTAAAAAACATGGGCATGTTTTTGTGAAATATCAGGACACAAATGTGTATAATGACATGGGTATGACAGGTATTAGAGGGAGAGGGTGAACTATGAAGACAATGGCCATGTCCCCACTTTTCACAATGCTTATAAATCATAAGGGATGATTTTTTTTGAGGAAGTAAAAATCCTGAATGTTTCCTGTGATGGGTTTAGGGGCAGGGGCAGTGTAGGGGGATAGAAAATACGGTTTGTACAGTATAAAAACCATTACACCTATGGAATGTCCCCACATTTCACAAAAACAATGTGTGTGTGTGAAAATAGCCCTGTTTGACAAAGACATGCCAGGAGAAACAGCTAAAAAATGTACACACAATTATGGCATAAGTAAAACTCACAAATAAAAATATTACAGTTTTGTGGCCTGTAAACATATTTACCATAAATATTACCAATATTTACTCCCCATTGGCAGACTTATTAAAAAGTTCAGTTTGAACTCTGTGTTTGCTTTAGTTAGGATTCACCATCAATATGCTCTATGACATGTATAAACCATTATTCTGTTTTTAACTACAAAGAGGGCTTGCTGAAACCCAGTGGACATTCAATTTAATTTTCATTGCATTTAAATGTTCATGCAGTACTGCAAACAAATTAGAGGAAATGGCTTATTCGTATTTTGTGGAAGCCAGCACTAATATGTTAAAAGGGCCTTGGGGTTGAAGTATGAATTATGAATATGCAGTTCTCACCGCTATATATCCAGCACGTGCCAGAATCTGCTCCATAGGGGATAGCTTATGTTTCTCAAAAGCTTTTTCCCCCCTCAGATCATAGGCAAGTAGCTGCTCTCGCTCTGTGATTAAAAGAAGGCATCATCATCATCGTCAGCTTATCTTTTGGCTCCACTGCACTCATCCTTCCTCATCATCTCTCTCTCTCTCTCTCTCTCTCGCTCTCTCTCTCATTCTTCCTCTCTCCCTCCACCGTCTCCCCTTTCATTTGATGAGCTGGGGTTGTGAATTCTCTACGGCCTCCCAGGGTTTCTGCGGCCGGTCTGAAACAGCTGAACAAACAGAGGCTGTTCTGGAGCGCTGCTCAACCATAGCAGCACATAACTAATGGGCTCACTGAGCGAATGAGGGGTTCGTGTCCAAGGTACTGTTTACAGATAAGATAAAACTTCAAATTAATTTGCTTTACTCCACTTTTAATGCTGGTTTTCTGATGAGATAAAACAATTAGCCACTTGCTTATTTTTGTTAGTCGCAGATTGATCATTCTCATGCTAAAAGGCACCTTTGAAAACATGTGACGTACTTCAGTGCATTCAATCATTGTGATGTCTTTTGCGTTGGCGTCATTGCCAGATTGAGTAAATGAATCTCGGCGATTGTCGCAGATAGCTGCATCTTTATCATCGTTGTGGTAGTGACATTCAGCTAAACGTTATAAAATACACCGCTGGAGGCTCGATCTGCAGACGGTGAGTCGACTATTCTTAACCCCCTCCCCCGTCGACGGATCCAGCCAGAACATTCCTCACACATCTGGCCCTCCAACGCTCTCGTCTGTGCCATAATTACCCACAAGCCCTGGTGTTCTCCTTTTCTCTTTTCTTTTTATTAGCTGCAGAAACCCTTCCCTCATCAAAGCGTGCTGCTCTCAAAACCCAGAGATGGGAGGGATCCTTAGAGGAAGACTCCGTAGAACAATAGTACACTTACGGATGACTTAGTCTTGCTTGAACTTTCTTATTGTTTCGATGCCTCACCCTGAACTCAGGATATTGCACACCTACATTTTATACTACTAAATAAAATAAGGGTGCATGCTTAGCATCTGTTTTTGAATTATAATTGATTCATGTTGGTTGTGCTGTTACGGTTTTACTGTAAAAGATGTGGGAGCGAATTTACTAAACACTTAGTGGTATGTGGTATGTCAGTGCGAAAAATGGATTCAGTAAACATGCACAATCCCACTCATTGTCATTGGCACTGATATATACTGTACATTTAAAAAAATAATTTTAATTTTAACAGAAAAAGCAGCTCATTTTTATGGAGAAAAAAATACAAAAAGATTTTAATAAAAATTTTGTAAATTTGAATTTTAGATCAATTACATTTTTGTGACGTTATTTGTAAATGTTTTTATTTTGTCATTTAAATATGCACAATTAAACTTAAATTATAATACAATTTTTATAAGTGAAATTTGCTAAAGTATTTAAAGGCTACATTTACCTGACAACGGTATCATAAGCACTTTTTTTCGTTTCTTTTTTTCTTTTCTTGACGCTAAATGATCCCAGCTCACACAAATCTGCGAAAACCACAAAAAAAACCCACTGTATTCTGCTGCCATGCCAGTAGGTGGCGATGTCACTACACACATATAGACTGAACACATAATGCACATTATGTCCATAGACAGTAAAAGAAATGGACAGAGCGTTCCCATTGACTTCAAAGGCGGATAATGACATTAATTAGAGGCACTCACTTCCTGATGGCTGAGCGGACTGCGCAGACTCAGACTGAGCTTGACGACGTAGATGCGACGCAAGCAACCTGTCGGACAGCTGTAGGTCTTCTAGTAGTTGTGGAAAGTGAAATCTGAATCACGTTGTTTAAATATTTTCTCCCGTTGCTTTTGGCTCACTATCGGCTTCTCCCCATTCTTCTCCCTTGACTTTATCGGGCTTTATGTCTCCATGTCCCCCCGACTGTCTCATAGACAGTAATAGATTTTTTCTGAGCGTCTCCTCAGGTCTATACGGTAATTTCTCTGTGCGACAGAATCGCGTTGGTTATGACGCAACAGTTAGCCTATTTTTACAAAAACAGCTTCTACTGGGTGATAGTGTAAGATACAAGGTAATGGAGCATTTTATGCATTGTCATGTTTCTTTATAAATAAACAATGGACAAATGGAGTCTTTAAATGCCTCAGATGTAAAGTTATTCACTGTCAAAGTGACTCAAAAATGAATGGGAGTCAATGGGATGCTAACAGCAGGTGATGGCTTGGTTAGCAATGGCCGCCCCTATGGGTGGAACGCTTTCAGAGTACTAGATTACCCCCTTGATTATGTCACATTTTCACAAATTCACATTTTTGTAGATGATGAACAGTATCGTTTTCAAAAAATGTGCACTATGAAGCCAGTTTTCACAAGATTAGGCCAACAAAAACACAGTTGTCGTGTAAATGGACATCCAAAACGCATAAAAACATTTCTGTTTTTAGTTGAAAATGGTGTCGTGTAAATGACCTCTTAATACAACTGTAAAAAATACAACTGCAAGCTGAAAAAAAGCTTTGTTGTTGTTGTTGTTTCTCCTTTAAGAATAGAGTGGTGCAGGTATGACGTGCAGGTATGACGTCTTTGTAGGCCAAACGTCAGTTAGCATCCCAGGTAGGTTCCTTTGACAAAAACTCAATAGGATTTTCCCATAGGGTTTTGGATAGCTAAAAAAAGCTCTGTGATTAACAAAAGTTTATGGTAATTGCACGCAGTAATTTTTATTTGAGACTCATACCATATTTGAATGGTCTCGGTTTCAACATGGACTCGTGTGCATTCTGACTCGCTCTTGACTCGTACTCAAACATATTAGGACTCAGATTTATTTCAGAGTCCACTCAAAATATTCATGATTATTACTATATGTTAAAGCTGCAGTCCGTAACTTTTTGCACTCTACTGGTTAATAAACAGAACTGCATGCGTCTTGTGGAAGAACATTGCAGCTGGAGCTACTTCTCTCTGTTTATGTCTATGGCGGATCACGCAGGAACTGTGCTCCTCCGCAGCGGTACCTACCAGTCTGGCCTGAAATAGTCCCAATATAAACACTTATTAAGTGTACCATAATGATTCAGTGTAAAACAAAAACACGGTTTGGAAAATGGATTCATGTTGTACATTCTCGTTATATAATTTTTGTAAATCCTGAACACAAAAAAAGTTACGGACAGCAGCTTTAATATTTCTTTCAGTTGATGTTTGACACGTCCAATGATGTGTGATTTTCTTACTTGCAACTGCTCATGACTTATTACTAACATTATTATTAACATTATTGCAAAGGTTGCAGGACTCTGGTCAGGAAGGATGTCATGTGGAGCGAGCCTCTAGCTCTTAACTATGTGTGAAAATGTCTGCTACCTCATCTGTTATTCAGTTTGCATATAAGAGCATAACAAAGAGTTCATATGTAGTAAGACTAAAAAAAAACACATTCTGCTATATGTAAATTCTGCGGTACATCAATTACTGAAGCAAAGGGAACAACTAATGCTTGACAGCTAATGCTTAGTAGTTTGTTCATTGTAGAAGTTTCTACTCAAGTGTATTTTTCAAGTACTATTTCAGTGTTTTTCTTTAGAAAACTTGTACTTCACTACATTCCAAAACATAATATATATAATATCATACTTTTACTGCACTACATTTGACAAATAAAGTTTTTTAATCAATAATACTTAATTATATAAAAAATGTTTTACTCACTTTCTTTGAATTACGTTTACTTGAATAAAAGTATACAGTACTACATTTTTTATGTATTAAATTATATTCAATATCGAACATCAGTAAAAAAAAATTATGCTTTGGAATGAAAAACACTGATAAAGTACAGACGCTTAAAAAATGTACTTAAGCAGAGTAAAAATACTCCACTACTGTCCGCCTCTGCTAAGTTTCCATAACACTTTCTGTTTTTATCTAAAAACATTTTTCCAGAATGTTTGAGTTAGAATAGTTTATAAGAGCACAATTACTCAAAAGTACAATGAGGCTGTAAAAGTGGACCGAGTTTACCTTTTTGACGTGATGACGTTTTATCACTTGTTAGCAACCACCTTTTTCAAGGCACAGATTCCCAAAAATTATGGGTGTAATACTTGTGTATTTTATGTCATACAGTTAAATGTGAGTGTCTTGAGCTTGTGTTCACCACAGACCTTATTTCAGTCATTTAACCAAAACCCTATTGACTTGTTATAAAGTGCTAAAATGCTAACTCACTTGCATGTTTTTGTCTACAAAGTGATGTCTTACCTGCGCCACTCTAATAAACACCTTAGTCCCTGCTTATTGTATAGCCCTGTTAAGAAAAAAACAACAACAGCATCATAATCCAGGGTCCCAGGGTCCTATACACATCAGTAAATAACAAAACACAAAACAAAACAATAAAACGCAAAAACAAAACAAAAAACAATAACAACAGTCATCTAATCCAAATCAACAGACGTACCACAATTAAACAAAAAAAGAAGAAGAAATAAATAAAAGATTTGTTGCCAAACATTAAAAAATATACTCATATCATCTAAAACAATTGCAACAATTTTGTAACAATATAATATATATTTTTTGAGATGGTTTATGCTGGTCCTTAGCTGGTCATGGTGGTTTAAAGGTGCACTATGTAGTATTTTTGCAGTAAAATATCCAAAAACCACTAGGCCAGTGTTATATATTTTGTTCAGTTGAGTACTTACAATATCCCAAATGTTTCCAACTATTTGTAAATTGTGAGAAAATTGCTATTTTAACTAAGGACCGGGACGTTTCAGTATAACGTCTGAGGGAGTCGCCTGTCAATTGCATCATATCTGCACTACCCTCGGTTTTATTCTGCAGAAGCGCTTTTCTCATGTCATAGCAGCGCCGAGCGAACGCACAGAGTAACGTCATAACATAATTTTAAACACACTTAAATGTATCTTAAATGATAAACAGAGCTGCTTTACCTTATAATCATGACTGGGAAAAGGGGAAGTGCGGCCGCCCGGCGACTGTGTCCCGTCCCGTCCCATCATAATAAAAGTCCCGGTACTCGCGAGCCGTGTGTTTGTATAATAATCTCTCCAGCAGCCGTGCTCAGATCCACAACACTCGGTCCTGCTCTGCTTATACAATAACGTTAATAACCGCATCCATGAACTTGATTTCTTCCCAAGTCCTATTTTCCACCGGCTGTGAGGTGAAGACCACATGTCCAAAGATACTGCGCTCACACTTGCCATCATCAAACTACACCTATGTTTAGAATAGGCGCCCTCCAGTGGACGGAAAGTTGCATAGTGCACCTTTAAGATGGTCCATAGCAAGAACTAGTTTCTTGACTGGCTTAAACCAGCTCATGACCAGCTAAGGAACAGTTTAAACCAGCTGCCTTATGCTGTTTTTTCCCCCAACAGGGATAAGAGGGGCAGCATAAACATTCTTCTAAAAATGTACCTTATATTCCATGGAAGAAAGTTAAATGGCCTGATATGGAGACAGAATCAGATTTTTAGGTAAACTTACTAGTGTTAAACTAGTGTTATTTTTGTATTATTTATATAGCATTATATAATTAATTATTATTTTTAATTAGTTTTTATTTTTATATTTTCAGTATTTCATTTTGCAATTACTTCCCCTAGTACTTCTATAATTTTTTTTTATATATTTCCTTATTTATTTCAGTTAGCTTTGTAATTTTCATTATAAGTTTTTCATTTAATATAATTATTTCATATTTTCAGCTTCATTTCATTTACAGAGTAAAGTATAGTATAGTAGTTGTAGAATAGACTAGTGTTTTTTTTAAGTGCTGTGAGGGGGTGGGAGTTGTTGAGTGCGTCAGGCACATGTCTGAGCACCGGCTCTGCTCTAAAACAGGAAGTGAGGGCGCATGCAAGGGGGCATGCAGAAAGGAAGAGGCTTTGTTGGTATTCTTTGGCGGGAAGTGACATTGTTGAAAGTGCTCTGTTGTTTTCTTCCTTAAGCATTCGTATTCCAGCTCATGCTGTGTTGGCAGTCTTCCAGCTTTTTGTCTTTCAGCTCTGGTGGTTTTTGCAGATACGGCCCATATCTTGCATGACAAGAACAATCAGGTGCTTTAGTGACGTCTCAGGGTCTTGCAAATCACCACAAGACAAACATGAGTCTGCTTTAAGGACAGTTCTCACTGAGACGCGGTGTGCATATGTCCTATAAAATGTCCAGTGCCTAAGTCTGTTTAGGCGTCTGCTTCCTGTAGCCCACGGTTTTGTTTAGTAATGATAATAAATCTTGTGATGTCACTATAACAAGTGGCAACAGATCAAAAAAGTGTTTAAAGGTTGTGGGGTGTCTCCCTCTTATTTCTCTATGAGAATACATCTTTAATCTTAATCTTTTAAATGTAAACATTTTATTGGAAGAGAAAAAGTGAATGTTTTAAACATGTAAAGGCTGTGACTCCAATGTCAGGCCACCATTGAGTATCTGTGAGCCTAGTTTTTGCAGTGTTCCGCACCATTGGAATTGAATTGGCCATTGAATCGGCATCAGAGACATTGGTAAGTGAGACCATTCTGACTGGCTTATCGAACCTTTGCATGAAAAGAAAAACATACGTGACGAAACCAAGCAAACAACAAAGTCAAGTGGTCACACAAAAAAGGCTATTCTTTTAGTCTGGTTTGCCTGTTTGAATGATTAATACTGATTACTGCCACCTCCTGCTTTAAAGAGTTATTTTTACTCTAGCAGGCGCAGAATGTTTGCGCTAGTTGGCCGATGACCGTAGTCTTTGCGGTGTGTTCAAGGCCGACTTTTTAACCCAGACACAGGTGATACAAGGTGACAACACAGTCATTTTACAATGCCGCTTGTTCTTTGTAGGCTTGGTGTGTCACGTCCTTAAAGGGTTAATTCACCCAAAAAGGTAAACAATGATTTACTCACCCTAGTCATCCTAGGTGTAGGCCTATATGACACTCTTCTATCAGGCAAATAAAATGGTTTTTTTACAGAGTTTTAAAACGGAGTTTTAATAAAAATGTCCTGGCTAATCCAAGCATTATATTGGCCATAAAAGTGCATCAATCCATCATTTGGGTAAGAAATTACGCAAGAAATTACGCGTAAGAAAAATATCCATATTTAAAACTTTATAGACTAAAATAACTAACTTCCGGCAGATTGCCGTACGTATTGATTTACAGCAATAGATTAACCCTTGACCCTTGAACGCATGCGTATTGACAAATGCAGAAGCGCAGAGGATAAGGCAAAACAAAACACCGGTCATAAATTTGAGTCTAAAACAAGACATTTTTAAGAGAAACAGGCGGAGGATTTCGATTATATAAGAGAAGCGGGACTTGAGTTTCCCAGCCCTATATCTGAGACGTCAAAGCTTGCGATGCTTCTATACATCACGTCAGGGGTTACTTTTTTGTCGTAAGTCTAACTGTGTATGGATTTACGCTGGAAAATAAGTTTTTTCTTTGTCTAAAAAGTTTTAAATATGGATATTTTTCTTGCACAAATGTAGCACTTCGGGGCATATTAGTGTGAGAGCGCAAAGAGTTGATGGTGAACGGAAACAGAGCTGATGGTGAACAGAAAACAGAGCTGATGGATGAACAGAAACAGAGCTGATGGTGAACAGAAACAGAGCTGATGGTGAACAGAAACAGAGCTGATGGTGAACAGAAAACTGCTGATGGTGAACAGAAACAGAGCTGATGGTGAACAGAAAACAGAGCTGATGGTGAAAAGAAACAGATCTGATGGTGAACAGAAACAGAGCTGATGGTGAACAGAAACAGAGCTGATGGATGAACAGAAACAGAGCTGATGGTGAACAGAAAACAGAGCTGATGGTGAACAGAAACAGAGCTGATGGATGAACAGAAACAGAGCTGATGGTGAACAGAAACAGAGCTGATGGTGAACAGAAACAGAGCTGATGGTGAACAGAAAACTGCTGATGGTGAACAGAAACAGAGCTGATGGTGAACAGAAAACAGAGCTGATGGTGAAAAGAAACAGATCTGATGGTGAACAGAAACAGAGCTGATGGTGAACAGAAAACTGCTGATGGTGAACAGAAACAGTGCTGATGGTGAACAGAAACAGAGCTGATGGTGAACAGAAAACAGAGCTGATGGTGAACAGAAAACAGAGCTGATGGATGAACGGAAACAGAGCTGATGGATGAACAGAAACAGAGCTGATGGTCAACAGAAACAGAGCTGATGGTGAATAGAAACAGAGCTGATGGTGAACGGAAACAGAGCTGATGGTGAACAGAAAACAGAGCTGATGGTGAACGGAAACAGAGCTGATGGGGAACGGAAACAGAGCTGATGGTAAACGGAAACAGCTGATGGTGAACGGAAACAGAGCTGATGGTGAACGGAAAAAGAGCTGCTGGTGAACAGAAACAGAGCTGATGGTGAACAGAAAACAGAGCTGATGGTGAACAGAAACAGAGCTGATGGATGAAGGGAAACAGAGCTGATGGTGAACAGAAACAGAGCTGATGGTGAACAGAAACAGAGCTGATGGTGAACAGAAACAGAGCTGAAGGTGAACGGAAAAAGAGCTGATGGTGAACAGAAACAGAGCTGATGGGGAACAGAAAACAGAGCTGATGGATGAACAGAAACAGAGCTGATGGTGAACAGAAAACAGAGCTGATGGTGAACAGGAAACTGCTGATGGTGAACAGAAACAGAGCTGATGGTGAACAGAAAACAGAGCTGATGGTGAACAGAAAACAGAGCTGATGGTGAGCTGAGAAAACTCACAGCACTCTGTGGTCCACTCCATGTTTTACATTTCTCCCAGTGCTAGCGGCTCTATTGCCACATTCCCATTTTGGCAGTGTCCTGATGACGTCGTCGAGGCATGATGGCTGAAGACCAGATGATGGTCTTCATGACGATTCAGATGATGGGGATCGGCGCTGCACCATGCAGGAGGCAGACAAAGATTTCTGGGCACATCTGTGGACACACCGGGGTATTTAAAAGACAGTAAATTGACAAGCGCAAACCTTAGTAAATCACCTTGCATGATTAATTTAAATACTCTCTTCCCAAAAGTATTTAATCTGAAAGGGAAACTCTTGCAAATGCAATAAGGTCAGCCACAAAAATTACCCTGTCTACACCTATTCAGCGCAATATTTTTCCCCCACTGTCTTTTGAAAATCCTGACTGTACTTTTTTAATGCCAAAAAGAGGTTAGGTACTAACTGGCACAAGCTGTTATTAAATCTGGCCCACATACTAAATGCCATAAAAGATCAATTTTGATTTTATGGAATTTATGAGAATCACTTTTGTCATGATCAGTCATCCTTCCCCCCTCCCACTGGTGTTCCAGGATGTTTTGTAGAGTAGGATATTATTTCTGATGGATTTCAAGCACCACAAAAGTTTATTAGGAAACAGTGTGTGTGTGTGTGTGTGTGTGTGTGTGTGTGTGTGTGTGTGTGTGTGTGTGTGTGTGTGTGTGTGTGTGTGTGTGTGTGTGTGTGTGTGTGTGTTTGTGTGTGTGAGAGAGAGAGAGAGAGAGAGAGAGAGAGAGAGAGAGAGAGAGAGAGAGAGAGAGAGAGAGAGAGAGAGAGAGAGAAGAGAAAGAGACTGTGGGCACAGGAAGCTTAGGTTGTGGAAATGGTTTCATAGACGTAGTTATAACCCCAGGCCTTTAGAGTAATGAATATTAATTACTTATAACAATTCTAAGTTTTTAACATTAGATCAAATGCTCACATGGTTCAAAATAAACCATATACTACTTTTAATATTATCGCTATTGTCCTGCAGTCTATATTAACTCTACAGCAACAAAAAAAACATGCAGCAGCTTTAAAATACATTGTGGTAACTGACCTAAATAATGCAATGTACTGTATATAATATGAATGAAGAGAAAATTAGATCAGAGGAATGCTCCATTCTAAAGTGGGAACATTGCTGCTTGCCTTCTTTGTGGCTTTTTTTGTCTTATTTCCATAAAGATATGTGTAAATCATCTTAATCACTTTTGGAAATAAAGAGCACAGTTCTTCTGTAATGTACTATAATTATGATGAATGACACCCTCAGAGACCCTGTATTTTCCCCTCCTATGGTGTTAATCTTTAGCTTGTCACGGTGGTCTTGTATAGTTCTTTGCATGGTGTGTGTGAGAGAGAGAGGAGATATTAGAGTGACACTGAGAGGGGGAAAGGCCATTGAGGATGTGTGTTTGACCCTCCTTCTTTGCGTCAGTGGACCTATTTGCCGATTCTCTTCACAAAGCCTGTCTTTGATGTGCTGCTGCTTCCTGTTTCCTAACAGGGTCGCTATATTAAATTGAGTTTGCCTCCCATTTCATGAATTAAGCTTTAATAGTGTTATTGATCAGGCAAGTGCTATTCTTAACAGGCTTTCAGGCAGCGCATATAATACATAAATAAATAAAAAAATAAAATAAAAAATAAATAAATAAATAAATAAATAAATAAATAAATAAATAAATAAATAAATAAATAAATAAATAAATAAATAAATAACCCTGAAGACTGGAGTAATTACTTCTTTGCCCTAACAGGAATACATTTTTAAATAAATAAATATACAGAATAAATTTTTTTTATTGTAGTAATAATTCTGCCTATACTCTATTTAATCAAATAAATATAGCGTTGGTGAGCATAAGAGACTTCAAAAATATAACAAAACCTTAAGATCTTAAAATAATACATTATATGCCAATATAGAAACAAGTGTTTCTTGTGACACTTAAGAAGCTTTAAATTCTTGTTTAAATGTTTGTCTGCATTTGACTTTTGATGTATTCTTTAGCCTGGCCATTATGAGAACACTTGTTGATGTGTCACTATAGTCTGTCACACTTTGATTCCTCCATTGTAGAATACAAATAGAACGAAACAACGCTCTCTGCATGCTTTACATTCTCTAAAGTGTTCGTGTAATTCTTCTTTTTTTTATTATTCTAAATGAAAATTCAGGTTACATGTTCAAATGATAAAGACACACAGATTTTGCTTGCTGTCCACAAAGGGTTTGAGGCAAAATATTTTTTTGCATTTGGCAGATGTTTATATCCAAAGTGACGGTGAAGTCGAGTGATACATTGTGTTCCTTAGAAGTTAAACCCCTGATTTTTGAAGTTGCTGGCATCACTAGATTGACATGACTGAAGATCCTTGTTTTTTGTCTACTGGAACTTAATTAAACAACAATGAAGTTTTCTTAGGAAAACAGATTTATGTTTAACTGTTATGTTTGTTGGATTTAGATGCTTCTAGAGTGCTTGTCAGCAAGTCAGGTTGGGAGAACTTAGGATATTTTTTAATAGGGATTCATTGAAGAATTATCACTGTTAGTAGTCATTTATAAATGTAGTAGCCTATCATTCTTATTATTTGGATATTCGTTGACAATATTTGATTGGGACTAAATACCGGTACACTGGATCTGTGTGTGTGTGTCTGTATGTGCATACAGTAAACAGGCAGAGAAATGGAATATGAGTCTGATGAGGGTCAGGAGCTTTGAGACCACACTGCAAGCAACAGGGTTGACGTAAAAAAAAAATATTCTGGGAAATTCTGATTGGAAGTTCTCCAATGCCAAGTTAGCCGTTAAATCGCCTGTTTTGTTCTGGTGACCCGTGATTGATGTGTAGCTGGAATCACAGGGTCCAAGCAGGATGCTTCCTGGAAAGACACACTGACTCCGTCAGAGGGAGTAGATGCTCCTCTGCTGTATAATCCCTTTATTTTACTCTATTAAACTCAATTTCCCACTTCTAGTCATTAAAACCATAATCAATTTCAAATTACTGCAAAAATAAATAATACAAACATATTGAGAAAGTTAAAATAAAATTACATTATTATAGTGCTTGCCTGGGCAAAAGTTGCCAAAATGCGCTTTAGCACATATTTTGCTTAGATAGTTACTGGTTACTGGCCCAGTATATGAAAAAAACCTACCCAAGTCACTATAATATTTGGGTTTGTAGATAGGTCCCTTCTTCAGTCTTACAATGTGTCCTAATCAGACGTGAAGCGAAAAGATTCAAGTGACAAGCAAGTTTTCTGTCCACATCAGATGCAACAAGGCAAGGCACTAATCACAAGTCACAAACCACATGAGAAGTGCATGTCAAAACTAAATGGAAACACATCCTTTGAAATCACACTATTTGAAATATACAATAAGAATATGACGAATAACCTAAATCTTTGTCTATTCACATAGAGTTAACACTTCACAGTTTGAATCTTGTTTAATTTCTTTTCAAAATCTTAGGTACATTATCTATTGTCGATATGGCCATGCAATTAAAGTCATGCAAAAATCATATTCAAACTCAAATCAAAAATTTTAACAATTAAATATTATACAAAACTCAAGTACCTGAGATAATCAATGTTCAACGTCAAGAAAATACAAAGTATTTTAAAAAATAGAATCCCTCTACTTATCACCATTAACAAAATATTCAGATTAGCATGGTAAAAAATACTCTCACTGCATCACCACTAGTTATTGTGAGGATTTCTTTGCCTTTTTGACTATAAGGATTTTATTGTCCATATAAGAGAATGTAAGTTTTGGAATTGTAAAACTGTGTCATTTAGAAATGTAATAGCACACCTGGTGGATGAAAAGAGAGAGCGACAATATCTTTGAGATTTATATATTTAAGGACAAAAGTAACCACCCAGAGCATCAAAATAGCAAATAGCAACACTCTAACAACAGTCAACAACATACTAACAAATAGCAACATGCTAACAATAGCCAACCACAAACTAACAAATAGCAACATGCTAACAGCAGTCAACCACATACTAACAAATAGCAACGGGCTAATAACAGTCAACAACATACTTACAAATAGCAACATGCTTATAGGCAATAACATACAAATGACAATAGTATGAACATTTAGTATTAGCCTTAAACCGTGAGGTAGCCACCAATAATGCAAGCATATCTACTGCATAAACATACAAATGAGGAAATAACAGACAGGCCTGTTGGAGGCCTGTAAAATCTTTACTGAAAGTGCCCCATTGTTATTGTTGCATTAGTTATACGACTGCTACTGCGCCAGAGTTTTTGAGCTTTTAAAATCCATAGAGCCATAAGGCTTGCCTTAGCAAGTACCACTAATGAAACTAATTAATTCAACCATTGTTCACTTATTAAGAGAGAGAGAGTCACCAGGTGCTTATGTCAGGCTAAGAGGACGACATTTTAAATCTCCAGGATCTATGAGGTTTCCTCTTTCTCCTGTTACTCTCTATGGAAGTGTTCAAAATCACCAGTGTTTGAGTCCCCCACCTCACAATGCCACTGAAGAATGTTTATTTATCAGACATCCTGCCTCAGATCCGGACATATTATACACCCTGACACATGAATTATACATTGGAATCAATCATTGTGGGTTGATTATTCCACCATGCCTTGCCAGATATGATGACTAAGTACCACTTTTTCTCATTTTTAATGTGAATATTTACTGTAGTTTGAAAAACAGCAACTGTTAGAGCCTTGTTCAAACAAAGTTTTGCAAACATGAAGCTATTGAGCAGATCAGAGGACTCCAGATGACTCTAGCTTGTTTGCTACCTTGTATTTCCAGTCTTTGGTTTACTCGCTTCTTGTTGCTGACTCGTAAATTAGCGGTAAACTAACACTCCCCTGCCTTTCAGCAAAGTTTGCCTTGGTTATTAGAAGGCGCTCAATGTATCTCATACCCAAGTGATACTGAGGGACGTTAGTTTAGTTCTCACAGCCTCACACTAGCTACATTGACCCTTCACTAAGCTCTGCTGAGGCAAACTTTGTAATGTCGCATAAGAATACCTGGTAGATTGCCATGAAAAACATAATTTTGTGTAAAATGTGCTGATTAATTGAATGGATATTATATTATGTGATTTGAAGCAAAGTGTGACATTGTAGAGCATTCTTTCTATTGTTTTTATGCAAAGAAATGATACAATTTCACATGAACATGTACCCATACCAAAGTTTGTACATCGACTGACTAAGAGTTAAGTCAATGATGTAGTTGATCTGCTGAGAACGATTGACCTGGTGACTGTCAGAAAAAGACACTGACGGATGATTCATGCCTGTGGAATAACCAGACCAATCTCATTCCACAAGCTCTCGTACGATGATGACTGGCAGTCTACATCCAATGAGAGTGTTTATTTGACAAATTCTTTGACACAAGTCCAACTTGTGACAGGTTGAACAGACATTCTCAGAGGAATTATTTACAAAAGGAAATCTCATCTAAAACTGTTCTAAAACTGGGCTAATGTTGCAGTTTGATATACATGGTCATCTCATTACTTAAATATGTCGCACTCTGGGCTAAACTGAGATTTTGGAGGTTGGGGAACTGGAAAATCTGGTGGTGATTCTTGTGGCCAATGCATATAATGTACAGTTTTTAAGGGAGTACACTTGCTGAATTTAAATATAATTGGTTTACTGCTGGATCAAACCAAAACTGGATTATAGTTGGACTGCATTGACAAACAAACCAGTACTGGTTCTAGAATGTTGTTCTACTCTTCAGTCCAATTTCAGTCCCCTGGCCACACGAATAACGTACTGTAAATAAATACATAGCCAAATGATCTGCAAGGTTAAGATCATTTAAATAAAGCACTGATTTTAAACAAGGTCACTTTGAGGAAGGAGGGGAGAGTTCATAGAGGAAAAAGCAGATTCATATCCATTTGTTGTCATTTTTTCTGTGTTCCAGATAGTGTGCACACTGATAGCATTCTGAAAAATGACAAAGGAAACAGCTTGGATGAAATTCTAAGAATATGCATGTCAATGTGATTCTAAGAACTGCTAATAGCATGCTAGCATAGGATGCTAAGGAAGTTCAGATCATGTGCTTCAATCTCTGAAGATAAAAAATCAAAGAAATGAATTAAAGGTAAGGTAAAAAAAGAAATGCAAAAAAGAGTAAGAAAGGAACTGAGTCAGTCTTATCACACATGATGAGAGGACATGCTGACTGACAGCAGTGAAAATGGAGGGGTCAGAAAAGCAAAGCTCTCTTTGAGTAAGGGAGCGTAAAATCCAGACTAGTGCATGCTGATCCCCAAAATCCCCCTATTGTCACAATAAACAGAAAAGCAGAGGAAATGTGTGTATGAGTGTGAACACCCCAGTGTGTCTGGAAGCACAACCCTAAGCCCGACTTAAAAGGGATTGTATTCAATTTTGGGGGCTTTTGTTCGGAAGCCGTTTGAACTTGTTAAATTCAATATTTTGAGGACAAAAGTTCTTTGTTCTGCATTAAACCAAATTATTATTTAGGAATTATTTTATGATTTTAAGTAATGGGGATTGACTTGTTTTTTATTATCTCACTTTACTATTATTATCTTATTTATCTAGTACATTATTTTCTTGTTTAGAAGGCATGGTACAACAGGCCTCTGTACTTTCCTGAGCCCTACACGACCCTACATTCATTAACTTTCCTGAGCAACTAGGCAACCTGCTGTACAACCTTAAAATGTCATTTAGGAATCCATGGTATTCTGCTCTTTTGGTTTGACATTTAAAACACTATGTTTGACTTTGTCCCTAACTGAACCTGTAGACCTTCAGTGGCAATTTTTTTGTCCGAAACAATTAAAGTCAATTGAGTCCAATCTTGTTCAGCATTCTTTAGAATATATATTTTTGTGCTCCACTGAAGAAGTTAGCATGGATGAACTGAACCATCCCTTTAAGATTTTGCATGTAACCTTTATTAGATTATATAGTCAGTGAATCAGTGTCTCAAAATATTCCAGATCTGTTTTTCTGTCACTCTCAGTCTCATCTCATCTCTCTTCCTTTTCTTTGTTTCGGTTAAGGCAGTCAGATCTTGTTTTGTACGCCATCCATCACCTGACCTTTATTCTCCATGCACGTCTTGCACCCCATGGTCTCTCACTGGTCTTCTTCATGATTGCCACAAACCCCTAACTCTCGTCAAGACCTGTCTCACACCCCACATGAGAGTCTGTCCCTCCCCGCACAATGACACACACAATCACGTGACACTTCATTTTGATCCGCTCAGCATGTAACGGTCTTTTCCCAAAAGCAAGCCTCTGTCCCCTGTCCTTTCATGGGGGCAGGGAGGATGTCTGCTGGCCTGGACGTGGAGTTCAACGAGGTGGGGGACGTCTGAATGGTCACCCGCTGGGCAGAGGGGGGGAGTGCGCAGGGACAATGGTGGTCCTGTTCTAAGAGAGCCTGGTCAGGGGGAGCCGGGAGATGGGCTGGGGGTGTTTGTAGGGGCAGGAAACAGGGGGAGCCTATGGGAATGCAGATTGGCTCTCTGAATTGAGCTGGCAGGCTAGGCTTTGATGTGAGCAGAGGGGGATTTTCACAGGGCCTAACTTTTATCAGTGTAAAAACCACTCCTCTACCAAACTTCATCTTCTACCCCCCCCCCCCCCCTCCTGCATTGGTTGTCTGCCTTTAAATGGACATAAACATGGGCACCATTTACTATGAACATTTCATTTCCTCTACTGAAAACATGAAGCATGAAAAAAGTAATTGTCTTTTTATCTGGCCGTTGTAACATTATATGTCTGACTTTGTTTCTGTTCATTGTGACTTTATATCTCATAATGTGACTTGATATCTCATAATTTAATCAGTTTCCCATTATTGCAACTTTATATCTCACAATTGCAGCTTTGTTTCTCATAATTGACTATTTCTCACAATTGTAATTTGTCTTGCAAACTTTGTTTTTCATAATTGAAACTATATCACACAACTGCAATTTTGTTTCTCATAATGTGACTTTCTTATGCCACAATATGACTATATATTTCATAGCAACAATATATTGCAATTGCAACTTTATATCTTATTTTAAACGTAAACTTCATCTAACTTTTGCTTTCCTCTAAGGCAGAGGCAGGCTTTCATTGGTCACCATCATATGTTGTTTTTCATGCTGCTGTGTCAGTGTCCCTCTGTTTAACTATCTTAACCAGCAAGGCTTCAACCAGTTTCACCAGAAACATCATGCTAGTTAACAGCATTTTTATGATGATCCACCTGCTAGACTAGCATCAAACAAGTCCTGAAATTCAAGTCTGAAATTCCTAGACAATCTGAATTTCCAGCATGGAAAGTCATGAGTCATTCTTTTCAGCAGGGACTACCAAGATATAACACCATATTCAAATATCAATCAAATTGTAATATTCTTGGTAAGACATCACCAGGATGGTGAACCATATTATTATTTAAAGTGCCATGGTGTTCCAGGTAAATACTAATAGTATAAACAGTAAAATGATATCCATAACTGCACCACAGCAACACTACTGTCACACTTGTAGGTTGTATTCTGCATGATTCTTTTTCTGTTTCCTATTTCCAGTTCCATTTTGTTGTCACTTTGCATTTTTGATTAGTTTTCTGATTGTTCCTAGGTGTGTCTTGTTTGCCAGTTACCCATTGTGTCTGTTAACACCTATTGTGTTTTTCTTGTGTTCTCTGTCAATTCTCATCCATTGTTCTTCTCTTGTGATTCCTAGTTTCTGTTTATTGTGCTTGGATTGTTGTTTGTCTTTTAAAACTGCATTTGGATCCTTTCCCTCGTCTCTGAATTTTCACCAGTGTCACAGATACTACCTTTAGTAAAGCTTTGGATAAAAAGCAAATGCTAAGTGACAAATAACTTGTCCATTTAGGTGTTATTTAGGTGCTATATGCTAGTTAGCACTGGACAGATTTAGTTTAGTTCACTGCAGAGGTACAAAGCAACAAAGTTTTTATAATATTTTGATATAAGCACCCCTGCAGCACTGCCATTAATTAGACTCTGAGAATGTTCGTCTCTGTGCGCTTTCGAGAAAAGCTGTGATTACGGTCAAATCCAACCGCCTCGCTGCTCATACAAATGCAAAACCCCTGAAGGAGATACTGCTTTAAATTCACAATGCACACACACGGTTCAGACTGCACACTCGATCTCTGCCAGTGTCGTCCAAAAGGAGAGTCTTAAAGAGAAGTAGGGTTGTAAGGAGGAACAAAAATGTTTAGAAATTGCTGAGTAGAGGAATTAAAAAGAGATGAAAAGAAAGAAGTGAGAGTGGAAATTGTGTGTACGTGTGTGTGGGGGGGGGGAGGGGGGTAACTAATTACTTTTCTTCCTCTCTTGAAGGAAACGCCTCTTCTTTGTCCAGAAGAGAGATGGGGATGGGGCGGTAGATAGGGGGTCTCGTCCCGCCACTTCAATCTCAGCATCTCAGCACTTTTCTTTGTGTCTTTCATTTACTTCTCTTTTTCCTATCT
This sequence comes from Pseudorasbora parva, assembly GCF_024679245.1. Taxonomy (NCBI): domain Eukaryota; kingdom Metazoa; phylum Chordata; class Actinopteri; order Cypriniformes; family Gobionidae; genus Pseudorasbora; species Pseudorasbora parva. Next base: position 18,795,022 of record NC_090181.1, read on the forward strand.
GCTTTTTAATACACAATTATTATTTATTCCTCCTTCATTCCGTACTCTCCTGAGGACCTCAAAAGAAGCCGATCGGGAGGACGGGGAGGGGGGCTCGGATCAGTCTGTGAGGCTGATTACGGGCTCAGTTCTGGATTTTAAAAGTTGGCTTTGGAGAGGGTGTGCAGGAATGGTTTCACTTCAGAAATCAGTTGAATAATAGCTGGAGAAATGTGAGGTCTTGTAACGGCATTGGTAATATGACATAAAAAGCATGATTAGACCACATTTCATGGATCACTACAGACAGTGGAAAAACTGAGGGGAAATGCACAAGCCAGTATGACTCTTATGTAAGTCTGCTGTACTGCTCTGGGACCTGACTCGGGAGAATGGAAGAAGTGGGCAGCATCCGTTTAAGACGATGCCAGATCAGATGTTTCCTTCGGATAATGATGAGACACTTCGAGCATGACTTCCAGGCACTAGTGTACCACAAGTCATTAGTCCACTCATGTACATTCAGGTTACTTGTGTTTTACTTCTCTCTTTGTCTTTCCATGAAAACCAGGCCAAGTCAGGTGGCTCACTGTCCAAATTTTATTTGCCAAATTAGATAGTGAATGAAGTTGCTTATATGTTGAAGCACTCTGCTTGTGGAACAATGCGGCTGTGTATGAGTTTTGGAGGGAGGAGAGCTAGCCAAGCAATGAGAAAGACAGAGCCACTATTACGGGATATTTAGTCTTGGCTTTAATGATAGTGGACAAAATGACGTGGACACAAGAAGCTTCCTGTGACATTATTGAACATGTTACTCCTGCTGAAAAGACCTGACTATCTTTAATTTCCATGCTGGTCCAAATTTGGGGCTGCTCTAACTGGTTAAGCTAGTTAAAGGTGTTAAATGTGGTCATCATTTACTCACCACCATGTTGTTCCAAACCCAAATTACTTTCTTCTTTGAAACTCTGGGGAGCATTTAAGTTTCAAATGCCAAAGCACCATAAAAGTATCAAAAGGTCTTTATGAATTGTGTGCTATAGTTCAAGCTAGTGATTCAATAGCTTTGTGTGATGAACAGACTAGAATTTAAGCCGTTACTTATTGATAATCTTCTGCTGCGTCAGTGAGTTAAACTGGAGAATCAGATGTCCAATTCATGAACAAATTATTCAAACTGGTTCAATGATTAATTGAAAAGATCTCACTCAAAAGAATGTATAATTTGAATGAGTCATTTAAAAAATCTGAACCGATAAAACAGTTAATTAAAATAATTTATTGAGAAAAATAAAATAAAAACAACAATTAATTCAAATAAATAATTCTGAGTAAAATATTTTCTGTGGAGTTCTGAACATAGGAATAAAAATACAAATTATCTTACTTTGAATATGGACTGCAGACAGATTGGCGACCTTTGAACAGTTAGGGGTTGCCATGATAGTAAGATATTTGATATTTGCGAGATATTTAATTTGACCATAATCCACACTCGAGAACTGAATGTGGATGTGTGGCACCCTATGATCTGCACGCTGCAAGAAGCTCATCGGCTTTGGTTAAAAAAAGCATTGTAATGTGTGTACACGCTGGCAAAGCGCGCTACTTGTTATTTTTATGTCGTATAGTTAACAGTCTAATAAATAATTAAATAATAGTTAAATAATAGTTAACTTATCTGTTGCATTAACAGTTCAATCACCATTTTTAGTTCTTTGCATGCACATACATTCTTAATGTGTTCCACAATTTATAAATGTATTAAGGTTCTAAACACAGGAGTAGTTTATATATTTCTCTTGTGTGTATTTGAGCAACACATTTGTGTGAAACCGCCAAAAGTTTGCTCTTTCCACTTTGTCAATGGCAGAACGAAGGGAAGATCACCCCTTTAATATGTGGCCACATCTTTATGATATAAATGCTACAGCTACTATTATTTCTTGAACAATGACATGGACATCAAAACATGTTTTAAACTGTTATTTTGAAATTGCAATGAGCAGTTTGCATATTTAGAAACATAGTAATATCTATGCTGGTATAGTTTTATAGATGAGTTACGTTGAAATGGCACACACTGCATTCCCAGATGAACATCATAAGCAACCCAAAACTCACAGCATATGCAGTGAAGGAGTTTGTTCAACAAGCTGCTGAGATGAGCATCGAAGACCCTTCTCCAAGTGACAACACAACAATTGAAAAGGTTCTTATAGGATGTCAGGCCACTTCTTCATTTTATCCCCCAACTGTGTTATACACTGTGTGTGTGGTGAATATTTACCATTACAGTGTTTCATAGTGTTTTGCGCATGCTCCCACAACTCCTTACCCACCGGCTAGCAAAATGGAAAAGGAAGTACGTCATCGTATTAACTTCCAAGTTGCAAAGTAAGGTTGATACTTTTCAATGTATTACATAGAATGTAACATCAAATACAGTGCGTTAACCAGTAAGACTAATCTGATTTTCCTAGATTTGACAATTTTTTTTCCCACTGATGAATTGCTTTTTGGCTCAAGAGCTCTCAAGGAAAGCTAGAGTGGAAGAATTTTGGTGAATAGCAGCTTACATTTCTAACAAAAAAGAAGTAGCATGGATAGTGAGGATAACAACATGCCAGCATCCCATACTGGAGACCAGCATCCAAGACTAAACATATGCAGGTGACCACCATACTGGTGTTTTCAGCAGAGATTCAATACTTTATAAGGGCATGACTATACCCTCGCTTCTCAAAGCAAGAGCCTCTTTAAAGAAATACTAAAAAAATTACCTCATGAAAAGAAGTTCAGACACCCTTGAGTCTGTCATATTTACATATCACATTTACTACACAAAAGGGACACTGGAGCATAAACCACACAAATAAAGTTGGTCTTAGTTGGAGAGTCTATTGTCTGCTCAAGGGTATGACATATATTATTCATAAGCACATTGAGTTTCTGTAGATTACAGACAATGCTATATTTGGCCCAGATGTCGGCTGGAACTATCAAAGAAGTGGCTATTTTAAGACATGTCAAGTCATCAAAATAGAAAAATGTAAAGGGGAGGGGCTTGTTTTGTTATTGAGAGAGAATCATGTTTCCTGGAAAGGTCTAAATGAGAGCTGTCCAGTAATGGCAAAGCAAGAATGCAGTCAGTGCACACCGCTCAACCCTCCCTGTAAGTCTTGGCTCCACTCCACTCTCTCAGCGCTCCACACAAAGCTTCCTTTGTTCAGCCTGGTCTTGAAAAGCAATGCTCTGTCACTCCCTTTCTCTCTCCCTCTCTGTTGTCCTGCCTCAGTCTTCTCTCTTCCTGTGTATCTCTTCTGCCCGTTCCACCAGCTCTCTCCTTATCTTAATGTCCTCCATTCTCTCACATGTCTTGGGTTAAAGTATCCTAGAATGTTAGGATTCTTTCTGTGTTTTTACTTTCATTCCTTCCCTGTCTGTTTTGTCCAACATTTCCCACTGTCCTTTATAGACGTCCGTGTTGTTTATTCAGCAGAAGGTAAGATCTAGCCAAGAAATCTATATTATCCTTCATTTTCACAACCTCAACCTTAACTGGGGGTTGGGGGGAGGGAGGATTTTTCTCCTCAACAGCTATTTTAGGTTAACCGCACATTTAATAAGTTGGAATGGGAGGGGGGGGATTGTGCTCTTGTTTTGCTCTCAAAACTTATTCAAGGCTTAGAGAGATTTAGTCCTGCCACTCTCCCATGAAAGAATACTCACACCCACACGTACACGGCAAAACCCTTTAGGTGTTCTTCCTGTATGCGATCTACTGATAACCAATCTCTAGTTGAAATCTATGAATCACGCTGACATCACGTGATTAAATGAAATAGGTTTCTTTCCCTACATTCATTAGAATATAACATCGCATTGGTACCGTATGTAAGAGCTTTGTTTGATGAAGGCATATTAAACATGTTTATTCTGTAAGTATTCAGGTCAAGCAGCCGTATCTTTTGTCCCTCTGACAATAATCACTTCATGTGAAAACCTGTTGCTCCAGCAACCTCCTACAAGCCTTGTCCTGCAGACTGTAAACTGAATGACATTGGATGGCCCGAGGCGTGAAATTATGTCCATCATCGCCTCATGACGCAGCCAGATCTTGCACAACCGCTTGCTGACAGTAGATGCGGGACTCCATAAGCCCGCTGGGTGCTGGCATACCTGCACATGCCCCTGATGTGAAATTATTATTTCACGCCTAGATTTCACCACACTCTACAGTCATGTATCAAAAGACGTGCATAGACTTGTTGTTAGCTAAGATTTTCAGAAAATAACAGACCAGTTTAAGTGAGTCCACTTTAAAGAAATTCAAATTTTAAGGCCCTGTGTATAATTATAATAATCATGTGGGTGGGTCTGACCCCCACCATAATTATTAATGTGTTAATTTATTCACATTTCTTTCAATGGGATTGCTAAAAAATACGTGATCGGAGCACACATCAAATGTAACATTATGCTCATAAAGTGTAAGGGAATTTATTCATTATTACATATTTTCACTGTTTAAATCTCCATTTGGAATTAAGAAATTCTAGAATTTTTTTATTTAATTAATTAATTGTAACCAAGACCTCTAACTATTATTAAATTATGAGATTAATAATCATTAAATATTTTGATAATCTCAATTGTCAACCCACTTGTAAAGCAATGTGTAGTATACTTTCAAAACAAATCAATTTTGGTAACACTTTAGCCTTTGTGTATACTGCTTTATAAAGGTATTCATACTGTATGTTGTAACTTGTAATGCATTATATATTTTCATAAATAATTGTAACCAAAGTTAAAATGTATTATAATATTCACAGATTCATTGTTACATCTGAAATTTGTTGTTTGTCATATTTTAATGCTTTCTAAAGGTGTATTATGATGTATTATAATTGTGGTTACAATTATTCATGAGACCATAAAGTACATTATGAGGTGCATTACAAGAAATAATTAATGCAATAAAAATACTTTTACATTATATATTAATGGCATTATATCTTAAGGTAAAGTGTTACCCTTTCACACACACACACACACACACACACACACACACACACACACACACACACACACACACACACGTTTGTTTTTGTGACATATGGGGACATTCCATAGGCGTAATGGTTTTTATACTGTACAAACCGTATTTTATATCCCCCTACACTGCCCCTGCCCCTTAACCCATCACAGAAAACATTCTGCATTTTTACTTTCTGAAAAAAAACTCATCCTGTATGATTTATAAGCCTTTTGAAAAGTGGGGACATGGCCAATGTCCTCATATGTCACCCTCTACTTGTAATATATACAGATTTGTGTCCTCATATGTCACAAAAACATGCCCACACACACATTGCGTTTTTGTTAATTGTGTGGACTTTCCATAGGCATAATGGATTTTACATTGTACAAACTGTACGTTCTATCCCCTTTCACTGCCCCTGCCCCTAAACCTACCCATCACAGGAAACATTCTGCATTTTTACATTTTCAAAAAAACATAATTTAGTATGTTTATGAATCCATTTACATTGTGGGGACCGCTGGCTGGTCGAGAGAGAGAGAGAGAGAGAGAGAGAGAGAGAGATGTTCCACTTGAGAGTCATGCTCCACTTGAGCTCTTAAAATTTAACAATTTTTTCAACTCTAGAGAGAACCAAACTCGACAAACCCTACAATAAATTGAAAATAAAAACAGAAAGAATCACAGGATAACTGTAGATCAATTTTTTTTTCTTTTTAAAACACTACATTCTGAGTTTAAGCAACGAAGGAGCAGCAGCATCTGAACATCAAGGAGGATCAGACCTGCACAGAAGAAGAAAACTCCAATCAACAAACAGGCAAGGAAAGCTACCTCCTTCAACTACACTACTTTCAGCAGTAAAACATAATAAGATAAGAAAGAGACGAGTAACTTGTTGACTAAAGCTAAATTAGCTAAACTAACAGCATAGCAGAGAGTGAGTGACAGCAGTGACAGTTGGAATGGAGGGAACAGAGGCAGCCACGCCCCTCCCCCGAGCCATCAGTTTCCCTCAGAAGATAAAGACTGCAAAAGACAAGAAAACATATAAACACAACCTACTCAAGAAAAACCCAGACACTTTAATGGCTGACTGTTTCCAAAAAGGAGACAAGTCCACTATCACTAACCTACTGCTCTACACAGAAAACTGCAATGCTTGGCACACAGTGATCTGCAATTATTACAAGAACTTTACAAAACACGGCATCTGTAATGGGAGGCAAATTCGAATTTACGAAGAAGAAGGAGACAAAGCATATCTGACTGTAAATATATACCACAATGGAACAATAATGTTTCAAGGGAATGAAGTTTGTCTCAGCTCTGTCCAGGCCAACTTTAACAGCCTCAAAGCACTGGCAGAGAGTGAGAAACAGACAGAGAGAGCAGGCAGCCATGTTGAGCCCGTGAGCTCAGGGGCGGGGCTAGAGCTAGAGGAGGAGGAGCCTCTCCTGGACTGTGATTCGCAGCTGGAGCTGTCAGTCACACAGATACGCAGCTGTCTGTCCCTACAGGAGGTGGAGCTGGTGGAGCTCAGAGAACTGGTGCTCTCACAGACAACATCCAATGAGCGCATACAACACCTGGAAAACAAACTTCACCAGCTCACCAGAGACTTTACAACTAGTGTTGAGGAGCTGAGAGGAGAAATAAAAAAGCTGCAGCAGGACAGAGAGACCCTGAACAGTGAGCTGAAAAGTGTCAGAGAGGAGCTGATCTTCAGAGACAGAGAAATGCAAAGTTTGAGAGAGCAGACAGAAACCATCACACAGCCGAGCTCTAATGCCACCCAGACACCAGCAGACCCCCTCCTGACGGCCCCTGAGACGCCCACAGCACAGATAGACACCTACAGCCAAGAACAAGAAACCACACATAGTCACATCCAGGCAGAAATAGTCATTCTAATCGACTCAAATGGCAAATTCATAAATGAAAAACAGCTCTTTCCCAACCAAAAATCCCTGAAACTTTGGTGCCCAAACACAGAGAGTGCCCTTCAACAACTTGAGAAAGAAAAACTCGGTGATCCCAGCCACATCATCATTCATGTGGGAACAAACGACCTGAGGACACAACAGGAACGAGTGGCACAGTCAGTCACACAAGTGGCAACTAAAGCAACACAGACATTCCCAACATCAAAAATAATCATCTCCACCATGCTACCCAGAACTGATTTCCACCCCCGCACTATACAGAGAGTCAACACAGACATCTCGCGTGGATGTGCTGAAATGCCAAACGTCCATCTGGCACATCACCCAACACTGGACATTCACAATCTCCATGATCATGTCCACCTACGGAAAGACAGTGTAAATGTGTTTGCAAGAAATCTTAAAGATGTTGCCCTTGGCCGAACCCCTAGTAGTCCCTCAAAGAGTTACAGAGAATCCAGCCACTTTCAACCAAAGAGACGCTTCATCCCAGCCCCAGCACACAGCCTCTTTCCCCCACACCCAGCTGACCCCTACACTACAGCGCCCTGGAGACTCCATCAGTACCCCCATCCTGAAGGCCCGCACCCACGCTTCAGACCCCCATACCCGCATCCCACACATGACCACCGGCAGCAACGCCAGCACCCGGAGCCCCCATCCCAGCAGCGGAGGAAACAGCCAGCACCCAGAGAAGCCCCAGCACAGAAGCCAGACACCCACAGGCCGGAGCAGCAGGAGCAGCGGAGCTACGCTTCAGCCCTGAAAGGCCCAAACGACGCCCACAGCATTAACCTCAGAGAGATCAAGGACATGCTCCACTTAATCTGCACACGGCTGATGGACTAGTCGTGAGTAAGACACCAGATACAACTACTACACTAATATAAATAATTCAAATAATAACAATAATAAAAACATGTAAAAAGTAGCCTATATGTATATCTAGCTACATAATGCACATAGATTTTCAACTGGTTTAAGTTGAGTTGGTTCTTTCTAGAAGAATGTTGAAATTGTTTTGTTTTGTTTTTTGACCGCATGAAACCACTGACAATCACACTGTGGAACATCCAGGGCATTAATTCTTCAAGCTTTGGATGTAAAGTCAAAACGCTGGACTTTAAGAAAAGTGTTTTAGACATAGACATAATAATATTACAGGAAACATGGCGCAGAACTGATGAGGTCACTCTTTGTCCCCCAGGATATCGTGAAATAGCCATATCGTCCCAAAAACATGAAAATATTACACGTGGGAGAGATTCAGGGGGCATAATAATTTGGCACAAGCTTGAAATTAATAATTATATCCAAATAATCAAAAAAGAAGAATCCCACATCTGGCTAAAAATCAATAATCAACTCTGTCAAACTACAAAAGACATATTCTTATGTGCTCTTTACATTCCTCCCTCTGAATCTCCTTACTATGATGAGAACATCTTTGAGACCCTCCACAGTCAAATCAACCACTTCCAGGCCCAGGGAAGTGTGTTAATCTGTGGAGATCTCAACGCAAGGACGGGATCCCTACCCGACTACACCCCTGACAACGGGAATAATTATATATTTGGACAGAGCTTTCAACAAAACAGTGTTGATTTCCAAAGGAATAACTCTGACTCCCAGGTAAACAAGAACGGGAGAGTGCTCCTTGAGCTCTGTCGAAGCCTCGGTCTGTACCTCGTCAATGGCAGGGTGAGAGGGGATTCTCTGGGGAGATACACCTACAGCTCATTTCATGGTTGCTCAACAGTCGACTACATGATCACAGATTTAGATCTATTCTCTTTCAGAGCATTCACGGTCAAACCACTAACACCCCTGTCAGACCACAGCCAAATTACTGTGTATCTAAAAAGGACAGAAAATACTAACATACATCCACAACCCAGTAAGCTGTATGACATTACAAAGAACTACAGATGGGTCCAAAACAGCACTGAAAAATACTTGACCGCATTCGACCACCCCCAAGTGTGCTTGCTTATGGACAACTTTAATGAAAATATTTATCCTCACAATGAAGATGGCGTAAATCTGGCTGTAGAAAACATAAATTACATATTTGATTATTTGGCAACACTATCTAATCTTAAAACCTCTAAGAAAATTCATAAGCAAAAACAAGAGAATGAAAAATGGTTTGATTCGGATTGTAAAAGAATAAAGACAAATTTAAGACAGCTGGCAAACAAAAAGCACAGACAACCAGACGATTCAGATTTACGTCTTCATTATTGTGAGGAGCTCAAAAAATATAAAAATACACTCAGAAAGAAGAAAGAACAGTACATTCAGAATCAGCTCAGAACTATTGAAGAATCTGTCCATTCCAACAATTTCTGGGACAACTGGAATCTCCTGAATAAAAAGAATCATGATCAAACAACTATACAAGACGGAGACATCTGGAAAAATCACTTTGAAAAACTGTACAGCAAATTAAACATGACCATAGAGCAAACACAGATATTCGAAAAATTAAATCATATAGAAAAAATAATTGGCAAATATCAAAATCCATTAGATTACCCAATCACAGAAAAAGAGCTGACAGATAAAATACAGGCCCTGCCCACAAAAAAGGCAAGTGGACCGGACGGCATCCTAAATGAAATGCTTAAAAGCACAAATCACAAATTCAAACTAGCCATAATGAAACTGTTCAACTTGGTTCTGAGTGTTGGTCATTTCCCTGACACCTGGAATAGAGGACTCATAACGCCCATATTTAAGAGTGGAGACAAATCAGACCCGCACAATTACAGAGGCATCTGTGTGAGCAGTAACCTGGGGAAGATGTTCTGCAGCGTCATCAACACAAGACTCGTTCACTTCCTCACAGAGCACAATGCCCTCAGCAAAAGTCAGATTGGATTCTTACCAAATTATAGAACATCAGACCATATATTCACCCTGCATACCCTGATCGACAAACACATTAATCAAAACAAAACTAAATTTTTTGCTTGCTTCGTTGATTTCCAGAAGGCCTTTGATTCAATTTGGCATGAAGGTCTTCTATCTAAACTTCTAGAATCAGGTATCGGGGGCAAAACATACAACATAATTAAAACAATGTACTCAAACAATCAATGCTCAATTAAAATTGGCAATAAACAAACGGAGTCCTTCACTCAAGGGCGAGGTGTGAGACAGGGCTGCCCACTATCACCGACCCTCTTCAATATTTACATTAATGAATTAGCGAAACTCCTCGAGCAATCAGCAGCTCCTGGTCTCACACTACATGACTCCTCTATAAAGTTCCTCCTGTACGCGGATGACCTGGTGCTGCTGTCTCCAACAGAAGAGGGTCTACAGCAGAACCTGGACATCCTGCATCAGTTCTGTCAGACCTGGGCCCTGACTATTAACACGGCAAAAACTAAAGTACTAACATTTCAGAAGAGACCCAGATGTCAGGGAAAGAAACACAATTTCACCCTTGGTATGACCAAAATTGATCAGGCCACCAACTACACATACCTCGGGTTGAAATTCAATACAAACGGAAACTTCAGCTTGGCCGTGAATGAACTGAAAGAGAAAGCAAGAAGGGCTTTTTATGCCATCAAAAAATCAATCCAATTTGAAATACCAATCAGAATCTGGCTCAAAATATTCCAATCCGTCATAGAACCTATTGCACTATATGGCAGTGAAGTGTGGGGTCCTCTCCTAAACCATGAGTTTGACAAATGGGACAAAAACCCAATAGAAACCCTGCATGCTGAGTTCTGTAAGAGTATCCTGAGAGTACAGAGGAACACGCCGAACAACGCATGCAGGGCCGAATTAGGCCAATACCCTTTACTAATCCACATTGAGAAACGAGCCATCAAATTTTGGAAACATCTAAAAATGAGTGACCCCAACTCTTACCATTTTAAAGCCCTTAAAAACCATGAAGTGAACGCTGAGAAGAGTCCCCTAATTCAGCTGATCCTGAGGCTGCAAAAACAAACTAACACGTCTAACAATAATCAGCCTCAGGACACCGACACCCTCATCCACACAATCTGGCCCAACCAAATGAGTAAAGCACAAAAAGAAAACTACCTGACCTATTGGACTGAAACAACACAAAAACAAAGTAAACTGGAATGTTATTTGGCCCTAAACAGAAACTACACAACAGCAGAATACCTGAGCGCAGTGAAAGACAGTGAGCTCAGAAGAAGAATGACGAGGTACAGACTGAGCAATCACACACTGGCCGTAGAGACGGGCAGATACAGACAGAACTGGCTGCCCAGAGAGAGCCGCATCTGCCCGTACTGTACTGCTGGAGAAGTGGAGACAGAGACACACTTCCTCACCAGCTGCCCTAACTATGAACAAATCAGAAATACATTCTATCCTAAATTCGAAATACTTTGCCCTGACTTCATAAAATCAAACAATAAAACACAACTTCTACATGTATTAGGTGAACAAAGAGATTGTATCCTACTAGCAGCAAGATACATTAATGCCTGTCACAAAAAGAGGGAAGAGTCGACCAATCAGTGATGCACACACACACACACACACACACACACACACACACACACACACACACACACACACACACACACACACACACACACACACACACACACACACACACAGAGAGAATTCAAAATTGTTCCTAGAATTCTAAATGTTTACAGATTGTTCAACTTATTACTATTATTATTATTTATTTTATTTTGTATAATTCTTTATTTTATGTATGTATGTATATGTACATGTATGTTAATGCTTTGGCAATACATTGAAACAATTGTCATGCCAATAAAGCACATTTGAATTGAATTGAATTGAGAGAGAGAGAGAGAGAGAGAGAGAGAGAGAGAGAGAGAGAGAGAGAGAGAGAGAGAGAGAGAGAGAGAGAGAGATTTTTAGAGTCTGATTTTCATGAATGAGATATCCAGAAAAAGTGTGACGATGGTCGGTATTTTCAGGCTGTATTTGGTTTCAAGGTTCTGTGATCTGATTGGATGCAGCTGCAAGAGACACCAAGAGCACCATGGGAATGAAACAGCAGCTGGATTTGGTGCACAGCCTTAGAAGCTAGAAAAACAAACTCTCTCTCTCTCTCTCTCTCTCTCTCTCTCTCTCTCTCTCTCTCTCTCTCTCTCTCTCTCTCTGTCTATCTCTTGCTCTTTTTTTCTTTCTCAAGAGGTTCTGTAAAATTTTAACTAGGCCTCTTTACCGCAGGTGTTGCATATTGGTGATTAAAGCACCTCTGCATCTGTTGTTCCTCAGGCTAGATTCGGTGTGATTACCGCTCACTAGGGTGCAGAGTGCCGTGACCTGCTTTTGTTTGAGTTCAGGCTCATTTTGCTGTCCTTGAATGTTATCACAATTCCTGTAATCAACAAGTGGCTGGTTAGCTCCATTTCATGATAACAGAAAACTTAAAGGGTTAGTTAACCCAAAATTAAATTAACACTTTCAAATATCTACTCAGTGGTTAAAAGTTCCCATTTTGAGTGATGTACTCAACACTCTTTCCATTGCAAAATGGGCCGGGAAAAAGAAAGGAAGTCGTACAGGTTTGGAATGACATGAAGATAAGTCAGTAAATTAATTTTCATTTTTGGGTGAACTATCTCTTCAAACGCCTAGTAGTTCCACGTCTGTGTTTTAACTTTATTTCATAGCAACAATGATCAAGTGCACCTTGCTAAAGAGTGTACAAGATGTTACAAAAATGTCACTAAAACTCTGTAAGACTCCCAGATCTAATCTGACTCAAAGCAGCGTGGAGTTCTTTCATGCACGTTAGCCCTTATACCACAGGTTATGCAAGAATTAGGCCACATTATGCAACAAGAAGTTAGCGTGTCAATTAGCAATACTGGTAGTTTTTGCAGAGCATAAGAAGTAAAACATCGAGAATCTTTTTAACCCAGTGCTATATGTCAATAGAAAGGCACATTGACAATACAGATGTTCTGCTTTAAAGTAGGACATTGTGGACGTATCACGTTTTTCATAAGCATTACATCAAAAGCAGGGTATGACTGTTTCCGTGTATATGGTGTCTCAAAACAAAGAGGGGTGAAATGTAGGCCAATGGCTCAGGGGGACTGTATTTCAGTGGACAGAGGTAATTGGCTTTCTCTTTACTTCTATGAGTGTTATTTAAAGCAGGTCGTGTTGATTCAGGATTATATAAGGCCCTTGTGTCAAATAGGCTGACTCACCTAGATGTGTTTCCATTTAACTTCAACGCTTCCAATTCAGAGCCGCCTCACCTGCCAAAAGCAGAATCACAGGACAGATGTGGTAATTCAAAGTATCTCTTTGCCTAAATTTGTGGTTTATGAGAGTGTGCACATATCTATAAAGCGAGTGTTTGTGTGAGATGGACCGATTGAGAGGAATGGGGTGGTGGGGGGTTGTGGGAGATGATGAGAGAATGGTGAAGCAGCGATCCCACAATGGGCCGCATTGTTCCAAGCTCATAATCAGAGCGGACATGGAACTTGGCCGGGAGAGTCGTCCCTGTAGCCCTCGACACAGCTGCTGGGACTTCAGTTTATATTCCCTCCATTCTGCTTTCATCAGCATCTCTCTCGCGTGCACTTTCCCTCCGTCTCTGTCTTTCCCATTGAGCGGTTGTTTTTCCATCCTCGATTTGAAATGAAGGGGTCAAGGCATACGTGACGCACTATTGTGTAAACGTTCACTAACTACATAAACAAACTGTGCCATTTTAAAAGAGCAAGAGCTTTGACCCCAATATCTAATGCTTTAGTATGGGAATACTTAACCAATCTTGGGCCTCTACTGTCTTTGCACCAGCCAACCATCTATGCTTCCTGTATGCATTTTAGTAGGGTGACCATATTTTGATTTGCGAAAACCAGGACACCTCTTCTTTGTTACTTTCTAAATAGGTGCATTACGTGTGGGTGCGGGCGGGTTTGTTACTCTGACGCAAATCGAATGCATCATGCACGTGGTAGGAGCGCCTACGCTGCAACTGATACTCAAGTGCCGGTCAATTTAATGGCCCAATGGAAAATTATGAAAACCAGGACATTTTCATCACTTTCACAAAAAAAAGCTATGAAGGCCAGGGCAGGACTTGAAACCAGGACATGTCCTGGGAAAACAGGACGTTTGGTCACCCTACATTTTAGTTAGTAGAACAACCAGTATCCCAGTGGAAAAACACAGCCAGTAACTCGATCTTTAAAAGATTAGAACTCTCCTTCAATGACGAGAGAAATAAGAAGCTTAACAGCTGGGCAAGTGGCGGTAGCTGTGTTTACAATAAAATCTCGCAGTCAGCAGCAAGTCCTCTCCGTCATTGGCACATAAAAATAAAACAGGAGACAAGAAGAGAGACCCCTTTACAATGACTCCAAATTTCCAGAGACCAGAGGATGGTGCCACTCCTTGTACAAAATCTAATACATCACAGGTGGGTATAGAGGACTCAATGTCCTCACGCTTCACTTTTTTTCACATCGCCAAAAACATCCATGTATGAATTCCGTCACATGGCATGTCAGCAGCATGTTAAACAACAATTGTCGCCTCATAGCTTTCTAAATTGATTGGTGCATCCGCGGTGTGTGTGTGTTGGCTGCACATACGGTTGGCTCTGGTTCTTGGCCGTCGGGGTCTGATGATTCCAGTGGGGTTGCATGTTGCTGGGCTCGAGCAGCTTTTAACATAAACATTACATGACCCCAGCCAGCAACAGACTCCCTGTACACTGTTAGGATTGCTGAGAGTGAGTTGTATTTTTGACCCGCTGTAGGTCAGGTGTCAGTCCTTGTGTTGCCTCCCATATGTTTTGCATTTTCTTGCGCTATCCACCCCACCCCCAGTCCCGCTGCCCCTGTAATTGCCAGGTAATGTTTCGGCTCTGGCTCCTCCTCTACTGCCATTATTCCTGTTCTGGATTAATGCGACTGCCAATAGTAGCCACAGGCTTGGCAGCATTTCAAAAAAGGGGCCCACCTTCGATACATTATACACAAGCAGCTTTCACCAAGGTGTGTATTTCAAGACAGTCTTCCTCTGTTTTTATACTGTGCTTTTTTCTGTTAAATCAAAGCTGGAGGGGACATTGGAGACTCTTTTTTTTCCTGCCCAATCTGATCTTTGTAACCCCTCCCTGCCCATATCAGATATTCCCCAGCCGCCTGGCGCCCAGAGGGAGGCCCACCTTTACCACTCAATGTAGACTCAATCATCCAGAGCTGTTGATTTCCATGGCCATATTCTGTCCAGACCTACCCAACAGTCATCTTTTAGATGAATAAGCTAAAAACAAATACAACAACCATAACTAAACATTGACTATAGAGATATATTTAAGTAAGATTATTTTGCCTTGGGTATCACACTAGGTAGATTTGAATCCTGTACTTTTATTTGTGGTCACTTTTTCCCCTTTCTTCCTCTTTTTAATAAAAAAAAAAACACTTGAGGTGAGCTTTTACAAAAAGTGACCACGGTCAAAATTTCATCATGTGACTTTTAAGTTATTTGTATGCCTTGTTTTTGTGATTTGAGGTTCAAAAAAGGAACACAGACATTCCCATAGAATGCTCATTTTAGAGAATTCACCTTGACCTCAAAGTAGGGGAAGACCGAAGTCATCTGGACACCTATAGGTCACAAGGGGTCATCCAAAAAATTGGTTCCTCATGATGCACAGTGGGCATCTACATGGATGAAACTCAACAGGACATACGCGAAGAGCCAGACAATGGTCCAAATGAACACAAGCTAAATACAGGGCAGAAGGGAAGTAATCAAATGATGGCACACAGTCCGGGAACTGCTTGTATGTTCCACTGAGCTCACTGGCAATGGGTAAGCAAGTTAAGCAACTTCCACAAGTTATGATGTAACACTGTCTAAGGATCTGTTTAGGGTAATCCACATGCATCTCTATATTCGGTATGCATACAAAGCTCATTTTGTAGGCTTATGAAAATGGGCACAGTTTTACTTTCTTAGGCATAGAGAAATATCTCATTATGCCAATTATTTTTCATTCTGGAAAATCACAGTTTAGGAAATAAAACTTATTTGTGCTTTCCAGAGAATATCTTGCTCCTTCCTATCACTCTTTGGGAAAGGGGAAGTGAGAAATACAAAAGCAATGGGAGAAGAGGTTAACCAATTAAAGAGTAAAGACCATCTCTAATAATTTATTCAGTGGGTGTTGTAAACCATAAAGATTTAACCATGATGGTTCTCTTGTCAATGTAAGGAGACAACCCAAGCTTACAGCCCATGCAGGCACAGGAAGTTGACGTGGCCCTGAAAATTGTGCAGAGATTTTGCCCAAGTAAACAAACTTCTTAGCCCAGGTCTCCTTCCCACAAATCTCTACCCCCTCTCCACACTCCAAACCAGGTCTTTCAATTGTGCCTGTTCCTGGAAAACTCCATAAAACAAGTGGGTTGTAATTCAATGTGACCATCTATTCCTGTTGATATTGTAATTTCATATGTATGAGTGCACATGAAAAATGTCACATGTCTAAGTATGCACTGCGTGGCCCTTCTCCAAATGTCACACTTCCTGTGCACTTGCAGTCTTGTCAACTTAATATGGCCACGTTCACATGTCTGATGAGTCCATTAGACCACAGGGTGTCCCATTACTGGATAGGCGTGGTATATACCGGAAAGTAGTGATTGGCATCATTCTCGCACAAAGAAAAAAGTGACACAGTAAACAACAATGGAGGGCATACAGTAAATCTTGGTCTTTCTTCTCAGCATGTGGCCGTGTGTCACAAGACAAAAAAAACATTGTGTTGCAATGATGTTGTTTTTCAGATGTGTATTAAAAAAATGTGGCCTCCTGTGTTGTTAATCCCCTTGTAGCATAAGCAAGTGATGATTCTCTGTCAACCAACATGCTCATGCAATGCATTCTGCAATGAGTCTAGTTCCCCCCTTTAGATACCGGACTAATGTGCTAGGTACCCCAATGGAAGGGTCCCAAAAAAGTTGTAAGGTACAGTTCATTGTTTTGTTACCTTTTCGCAACTCCTGATAATTTAAATGATTGCATACCGTAGTGTACTGTACTGTACCATACCACTCCAAGCCATTATTGATATTTTCTCAATGGAATGAAATG